>NC_041392.1:270622874-270832418 GCF_002162155.2 Triticum dicoccoides | reverse complement strand
CCCATTTTTTGGCCCCATTGGCCCATATTTTCCGTAGGAGAAGCACTTCACAGTAAAAATGAGGTACAGATAGTGTCGCTCGAGGGCACTATCATCGCCTCCCACCTCTCACTGGTCACCCTTCGGCTCACCCCGTCGTCCTTGGCACCTCCCGTCAGCCCCACCGCGTGCGGCGAGATTCCAATGAGTGTTCCTTTTTTTAGTTTTGTGTCTTACATGTTGCCTCCGGCCACGAGGCACTTCTCCCAGGCACTCCGACCATGTGAAGAGCAACATCATGACCAGATGAGCACCTACACAGGAGAAACATCACGTACAGTTCTTTTGTACTAAAAAACATGGCAGTCGGCCGCCATCGCCTATTTCGATGATTCATTGTGTTTTGCACCATGTCATCGTGTCACTAGGAGAAGGAAGATGATAAGACCTTACTCACATGAAGAAGTACCCAAACCGTAGACCATGAATAACGATTTTTTTTCATCTACTTTCTTGACTCCTTCTTCATATGTGTACATCATGTTTGGTGAATTGTCAAATTGTATATGTGGATCATCTATCCTAGGTCCTAACTAGCTCATGGACATCATATAGTGATGAAAAGTTGCCGTTGACAACATGGAATGAAAAAGAAGGAAGATGAAGAACACGACGAAGAGAGCCTTCCATGTGGGTCAAGTTCGTTTGAGTGATCGACTAGATGGACAAAAAAATTAGTCTCTCACAATATGAAGAAATTAAAAGCGAGTAATAGGACGAATGATAACAGAAATTGGGAATCTACCGACGCCGTAAATATCTTGGATTGTACCTGTTCTAAAAGTTCATCGTAACTAAGAAATCTCACAACTAAAAGTCCATTTCTTTTCTTTCACCTTCATTAGTTATCCTGGATGGCATTTCTAACATAACACTATGATACGTGCGCTTAGGCGTCGTACGGAACACCTTCAGAAATCTCACAACTTGAATATGTTGGATAACTTTGTTCAGACTGAAGTGCTGAATCTTGGTTGCACGTCGAAATAAACAAAAGTGGGCTACACACGCATTTGCTAGACCGTAGGCATCGCTCGACGGCTACCTGAGCGGAGCAATCGGATGTTACACTTTCGCTTATGCCTCCTGGACGCCCGCGCGTCCATGTGCGATCCTTGTTACGAGACGAACTAGTAGGCGACCTGCATGTGAACCCTAGGTATGAGTAGCAGTTAGTGGGCACGTGCAATTGTTTAGTGGCGAACATGTCAATCCGGAGATATGGTTGCAGTACTTACTGTATAATCAAAGTCTGGCTGTCTGTCTAAAGCGGCAAAGCTAGTTTTGTTCTAGCACCGGACTACCATTAGATTAACAACAGGGGCCGTACGGAAGAGCCGGGATGCTTCGAGAGGCTGTCTGCGCCAGCTCAGCGCGGCCCCATGCATGGCGCATGCACGGTCGGTATTTTGTCTGGATCCTATGCGCTGCGCTGCTGCTCGTGCCGAGACCCGAGAGGTAGACCCAGGCGGCATTTTTGGAAAGCTGTACGTACTCTCACGGTAACTTTCCATTTCCAGGGTGCTGCACTGCAGATTTAGGTGTACGTGTTGGCCTTTTGGCTGTTCGTTTGACGTCAACCTCGTTGACTCTTGGAATTTTCCATGGGGACTGTTCTCTTTTCTTTTGCGAGGCGTGGGTGATTAATCTTTAATTAAAGAGCATCATGCTCCACAGTGCACACAGTAGTTGGCATGTATTGTTGCACGTCAACATTTACAGAAGTCGTCCTCTTTTATGTCGAGGAAAAAACGTCTACATGTCGTACCGTGTTTGATTAGAATTAAAGCTCCAAACTGGGCGTATGACATGCCACAGGGAGGGACCATTCCTTCCTGTGCATATCTTGTGAGCGAGAGGACCATTGCCACTGGTGTCTATTGCATATCTTGTGCAATAACAAGAGATGCGGCGCCATACTGATTGGTGCAAGTGTCGACAATGAAAGCGTCCAACCTCCAACCCCACCAGACCAGAGCGAGAAACAAACCAGCACGTGATCAATCTACTCAAAAGGCGTTCTCCATATGTACCGGCAGAATTGATTTTTGCGTGTTAGCCTATTCCTCACACGAGACTAGGCTTAGAAATAGCAAAGTCAGAAGACTAAGAGGTTCTTTGATTCAAAGGAATTCTATAGGGTTTTTGAGGATTTAAATCCTTAAGAATTTTTCTTACATTGGTCCTATTAATAGGATTGGATCCCATAGAATGTTTTCCTATGGAATTGTCTATACTATATTTTATAGGAAATCTTTTTTTTGCGGGGGCTTTTATAGGAAGTCTAACATCCACTCAACCTCTTTTTACAATTTCTTTCTTTTTCTGTGTCAACAAACACTCCTTGCTAGTCCCATATGATTCAAGTGAGCATGTCACTTCAATCCTATAGTTTTTCTATTCCCGTATTTTAGAATCCTGCGAATCAAATGAGCCCTAATATGCATGTATACTTTTCTTGAACTGAATATGCATGTATACTTACCTAAAAGCTACGAACTGGGATACAAATTTACTCGCGTCATCCATACTTGCTCCGTCCAGGTTTATTCGCTCCTCTCATATTTTAGATCAAATTTTGATCATCTATTTTCTAAAAAATAAAAATATTGATCATCTATATAATTAATAACATACTTCCTCTGTAAAGAAATATAAGAACTCTTAGACCACTATTTTAATGATCTGAACGCTCTTATGTTTGTTTACGGAAGGAGTATAATTTTTATATCATAAAAGTATATTATTGAATTTGTATTTAAAACCAGCATATAATATATATTTAATTAGTAAATTTACGGTCAAAATTTGACACTAAATATGAGGGGTCTAACAAAGCATGAATCGAGTAGTACACTTTTTCTTTGAGAATATAACACGCCACGGAAGTTAGGAGGTGCAATGAACGTCCGATAGGATGTAGACAGCGTCGTCGACAGTGATATATGGGCAAACATCACTCCCCATAAGGCTGCGTGTCGGCATAATGCACTATCGGACGGTTTCATTGTTTCTCCATTGATGAAGTCAACTCGTAGGTAACTTAGGCAGGGTGGTGCTTCAAGCATCGCAATTTACGTGGAAAGTTAAGCTTCCTGTTGATCATCGCTTGCTTTCGTACGGGATCATGTGCTAGCGCATATACACAGTACGTGTTCCTTTTCCCAGGGCATATCTTACCTCCCACATCTTCTGGGGGCTTCATGTTATAACAGGGTGCCGAACAATAGCTCATCATGACTAGAGCACACCAAAGCACGGTCCACATCCTTTCTAGCACTCTCTTGTTATTGGCAAAACCTAGCCTTCTACTCCCCTATGGGCTCGAAGATTGTCTTGACAACCATAGACAACCGAGGATAGATACCATCAGCTAAGTAGTTCCCTTATTGTATTGGTGCCCATTGACGTCAAAGTTGACATTTGGATATTGAAATTCTGAAAGCATAGCGAACACCAGAGAGCGCTGAAGCACGTTGATGTCATTGTGAGAACCTGCCATGCCGAAAAAGAGCGTCAAATCTAAAGATCTTGTGATGCCACGGCTTCAAGTATGACCATGCAAGATTATTGCCCCTGCCAAGCAAATAGGTAGTTCTTCTTCTCCCAGTGCATACAATCCATGCTTCCAAGTATCAGTGCAAAGCACCTCAATTCATTGATTGCTAACAACGAGCTGTATCCGCAACATTTGGTCCTCTCAAGTGCTCCGGGCCAAATACTCCAACCACAGCTTTGCAGAACATGCCCAATGCCTCAACGCACATGGGCTCACTCATGTGTACATACTCATCCACAAGATCACTGGGCATACGCAAGCATCCGAACAACTATAATACATTTCTGATAAGAGGAGAAGCCAACCTTTCCAAGGGGATCCAACTTGCATTTGAAGGTAATTAGCACACCCCATCACTACCTCCTGGACTCATTGTCGGACAATGAACATAGGATGTTGCTAAAAAAACTCATCTGAGTTATCGACCATTGCTCCCTCAGAGTGATGAATACGTACCATATGTGGGCATTGAGGAGCCTCGGCCGGGAAAATGATCGAACACCTTGTGAGAGGCATCGGAGGCTAACGTCGGTACCGTCCTTGGACCACCGCAGCAAGCTTGCCCAAGCACATGCCCTCCAGCATTATCCGTGGAGAAAGAGGGGGTGTGCCGAGGGATGTCGGGGACCCTGAGGAAGGCGTGCCTAGTAGTACTCGGATGGCGGCGGGAAAAGGGCCACAATGCTGGTGATTGCCGTGGCAAGCAGCAACGGTGGGGCGTTCAGTGGATGCGCTCGCATGGCTTGGGGTGGTGTTGAATTAGCCAGAAATGGGTGGCGGCAGCGAGGGCCACCAGGCCAAGGAGTTAGTGTGGAGGAGGGAAGGTCAACAATGGCCATTGTGCCACAAACGGGTGGGCTAGGGGGACAAGAGGAGGGAACTGCGGGCATCCGCGTGGACGCAAGCTCGGCCTAAATTTGGGCCGAAAATGGGCCGCAGCGGACAAGAAAATGGACGCATGTCCATTGACATCGGCACATTGGGCCGTGATTTTTGTCCGTGCCGACCCGAACGAACGAAATGTGTCCCTTCGTTGGAGTTGTCCTTAGTGCTCAAATATTTCCGGAGGTCGTGTCAAAATTAGAGGATGGAGTTGATCCAATGGTACGTCTGGAAAATAAAGAAGATATGTGATTCTTTGTTTTCACTCTCGTAAGGCTTCTACGACTTCACCTTTCTCTCCTTGATCTTCATCGTCGATTCTGTGGATTCGCCTGCAATCGGCCCACTGCTCCGATGAGGGGAGGGGAATTATGGTGCCTCTGCTCTAGATAGTAGATATATTAGGGTTTAGTCCTCGCATGTACGGTGTTCGGGCGGATGGTAAGTGTTGTCTTCGAGTCAGTCTTCTGGGCCATGAGCCTTTTTGAGTTCATATGTCAGAACAAATTAGAAAGAGCGCCAACATAAATTTCTTCCTACTACTCGAGGCGATAAGGTTAGGGTTTCTTGTCGTGCGTACACGGCGACGTGATTTAATGGTTCAACAACAACGATTTCACCTTCCGAACGTTGGTCCTTAGGGGCACCTGCATGAAGATTTCCAACAATCATCGAGAAGTTTAGGCCAGCTCCCATATAGGAGCTACGACAATGGCAAATCAGCGGCTCGTTCTAGTTGTGGTTTGGTAGTCCATCAGCCTCGATGTAATTTTTATTATGTTTGGGATGCTTTGTATTTCTTCTTGAACTTTTTAATAGACCAGGTTTACTTTTGCAAGAAATAATTATGAAGGGAAGCTAATACATTTTGCAAGACGTATTTTTTGCATGTAAAACTTCTGGCCAATTCATCATCTGTCATGGCAGTAAAAGGAACACCAGGAATAAATATATTACACCTAGGTTTGTAGACCTCTTAGCGCCGACTACAAGCACTAGAGTGAGCCTAAGGCACGCCGTTGTCATCTCCCTCCCTCGGGCGGGGCCAAACTTGTTGTGGCAGACAGTCTGGAGGTTGTCGTGCTAAGGCCCCACATGACCAGCGCACCAGAACAACTACTACCGATGAAGAGAAGTGTAGATCGAAAGGATGCAACATATAGACAAACGAATGAAGACGGGATATATGGAGATCTACTAAAGACCAACACAAACTGAATACCACGAGATTCGCGGGAGACACACCTCCACACCCCCTTCGGCGATGCTAGATGCATTGCCGGGAGGGAGGCTAGATGGGAAGGACCTTATTCCATCTTTAGGGAGCCGCCGCTGCCTCGCCTTCCTACAACTAGATCTGTTATAAACATGCATGTTTGAGTTGGGTTTCCACTGGTCGAGATGTTGACGCAGGGCATGTGAAGGAGTAGTAATGTCAAAACTCTATATAGTTGTCTTCTTCTAAACTTTTTATGCCTTCCTTTTTGCCCTTGGAGCTTTTCAAAATCTCTGTTTAATTTTGCCACAACTGAAATGGATGTAAATTAGTGTGGCCGCTGGTAAAATGCGTCTTTCCCCTAGTTGCATCCTAAGAATGGCTCTACTAGAGCTTTTTAAATGGCTACGTCGCCACAGTAACTGTCAGTATGGGGCTCGAGCCCAAGAAAAGGATCTACCCGACTCACCATATCACTCTCTGCCTCCATAATTTTTGGAGCAAGCTCCAAATAGCGGGTGGGAGTCTTCATATTTTTAGAATGGGGACGATGATATGGAGCGCATTCCATATCAAACCGTCACACACAAGGGTGAAAGTTCATCCATTTTCTTGCTCTCCTGCCAATGTCAGTCGTTCGTACGACTCCCATGGTACCGGTTTCCACCAGTAAAAGCACCCATTAATGGTTGTTGCCTATCGGCACGCCTTCCTTGCCTTGTTTCTCGCCAGAGTGCGCCCTTTTCAGGTCATTTTTCTGCCAAAGCGCGACTATATAAATTGATACTCTCCACTCGCCGCCACATTGAATCATCTTTCCCTTTCCTACTGACTATATTACCCTACACCTTGCTTGTGATATGTCGCGCTCAGACCCTCCTCATGGACCTTCCTCAACGAGATCGAAGAGAAGCGCATCGAACGAAAGTTCCAAGAATTACTATGAGTGGGTCCAAGCCACCGTGTTCCGAGAGACTGAATTAGGCGTTGGGGCCAATCGTCTCCCTGCTCCCTGCTGGTATTTCTCCTGCGTGATGGAAGACATCTTGGAAGAAGTAGAAGCCACAGTCATTATGGCTACAAGACCGTGTCCCTCGCCCGCATCCAAGAAGCCCAATGGTACCTCGACCACATCAAAGCACATGTGGAAGCGCTTGAAGCCTCGTCCTAACGTGAGGACACTTCCAAACAGAGGAGGAATCTAATGGAATAACATCATGTTTCAAATTGCTCTGTTAATTTTGATTAGTCATTCTAGTTCAATTTTTATTTGTCGGTCCAGGTCAATTTCGATTTCCATGTGATGTTCAACGACACAATATAATTATCAATGCAATGTTCAATTTCTTTATGTGCAGAACAAACATAGACACTGATGGATGGATCCGCAAAATATCGAATTTGAGTCATGGGACTCTCTGTTTGCGCACAACCTTCACAACCTCTACAAATTATGGAGCACACTCCAAAGCGATTTTTCGAGGCTGCAAATAAGGCACATCTGCTATAACTGTTTGAAGAAAACGACGAGCCGCAGTAGCTTAACATGCCTATTATGGCATGTATATATAGTGCTTAATAAGGTCATATCTTAAACCTGCCATGCAATCTAGAGATAACAATAACAATATGATGAACAATTAATTATCTCTTAGTCTTACTAGTAACTAGACATTTCTACATATATGATGAGATATTATTTCGAAAGACCATTTCTTAATAAAGAGAAAACATATTATTTTCTTCTGATTTATCTTTACTGCTCCTCAGCATCAAGTTACCATTTTACAAGTCTTAAAAAAAAGCATGCACGAATGTGCTTTTCTAATCGTAAAAAAGGTAATTTTTTCAGAAATTCTAAACTTTTTTTGCAGGCCAAAAAAAATTCTGAACTTCTTTACAACAAATAATTTTTTAGGAAATACAATAAATATTGTTGAATGTTCAACTCCTACATACTCCCTCCGTCCGAAAAAACTTGTCCCAAATTTGTTTTTCAAATGGATGTATCGAGCACTAACTTGTGCTGGATACATCCATTTAAGGGACAAGTTTTTACGTACGGAGGGAGTACGTGCAAATTTTAATGAAGGAAAAACATTCCTAATGTTATTTTTCACGAACATTTGCACTACATAGAATATTCAACAATACTAGTAGGAGTATTTGTTATCAAAAACATTCAGAGTTTTTTTTACTACTCATAAGGCTGCACGTGAGCTCGAGATAATAAGCTCCATGTGCGAGCTTGCTTTAATCGTCATTTTCTCCCGAAAATAAAATCGTGATTTTTCTCAGCAGTTTAGGAGTCCTACGTATACTTCTTTGCACCGCATCGAGACCCACTACCCATGTCCCACCGTGTCAGCGTCCCAGCCCCCTCCCCAGCCCGCCACCTCAGCGAGCTCCGCTAGATATTTTCCGACACCGCTAACTCACTGCCTAACCGGTCCCACGTCCGCGGCCCCGCCACCTCAGCGAAATCATGGGGCGGCACGTGGAAAGAGAATGCCGTGCCATCGGTGTTCGGCACGGCGCAGCGGATGGGCCTCCTCCTCCTCCTCCTCCTCCTCCTCTCCCTCGCTTTGTCCCATACCCTCGCAGTCGCAGCCCCGCTTCGGATTGCATAAGCTAAAGCGCGCGGCGATAAGAAGCGGCACACCCTCTCGCTCTCCCGCCTTTTGACCCACCTCCGCCGACCCCCTCCCTCCCTCCGGCATCGCGGGCTTCTCTCCTCGGCTCGGGTGGTGTGGTGTGGCGTGCCGGACGCTGGCCATGAAGGACAGCGTGGGGACGAGGCAGCACTGGCCGTGCGACTACTGCGGGGAGGCGGCGGCGGCGCTGCACTGCCGGGCCGACGCGGCGCGGCTCTGCGTGGCGTGCGACCGCCACGTGCACGCCGCCAACGCGCTCTCGCGGAAGCACGTGCGCGCGCCGCTCTGCGCCGGCTGCGCGGCCCGCCCGGCCGCGGCGCGCGTGGCGGCCGGGGGAGGCGAGCCGGCCTTCCTCTGCGCCGACTGCGACGGCGGGTGCGAGGGCGCGGCGCGCGTGCCCGTGGTGGGCTTCGCGGGCTGCCCCGCCGCGTCCGAGCTCGCCGCCTCGTGGGGCGTCGACCTCCTCCCTGGCGCCGGCGCCGCCGCCGCGTTCGGTTGCGGCCTCGGCGGCGGCGGCGGCGACCAAGAGGATGAGGATGCCTTCTTCTTCTCTTCCTTGGACTACTCCATGCTGGTTGACCCCGAGATGCGCGACCTCTACGTGCCCTGCAACCCGCCGGAGGTGGCCGTCTCGGCAGGCGGCGGCCGGCCCCTCAAGGGGGAAGCGCTGTGCCACCAGCTCGCCGAGATGGCGCGGCGAGAGACGGAGACATCGCAGCCGCAGGGGTACTCGGATCTGAGCCCCAGGACTCCTCGCCGGTCCTCCGCCGGGGCTAGCGGGCGCTTGCCTGACAAGCAGGCTCCCCCACCGCTGCCTCCTGCTCCGGAGGTACCGTGTCCGTACACGTCCCTGCTGATGATGCCGTCAGCTCACTGCGCCGAGCTTATCGGCAACGACCGCCTCCGTGACGACGACGAAGAGCAACTTCGATGGGAGTTCGCCCCACCCTCATCAGTGCCACCCACCCAGGTAAAAAAACATGAGAATAATATTATGCAAACAAATAAATCAATTGTTGGTGTTCAGACAATTTACATGTCAATTGTACTAATAAAATGTTTTGTTGGCGTCTTAATGAATGACTAAATTAGTTGCATTGCCTTCAGGTAGCCGCATCGTGGTAGCCAAACACACATTAACATCACATGTTTTGTAACACTACTCGGTCACACGAGAAATGTTCTGATCTTAATTTTCTGAGCAAACAACAATAGATCATCAAACAGGTTTTTGAAGGCTACATGGTCGTTGCTACTTTGTGCAGTTCCCGGTTAATCCATTGATCATTCAGATCATGGAATGCAATCATGAATTCATGATCTCTGGTAGGTCATGGAAAACCTATTGGCGTTCAGATGAATAACAAGGTGCCGGTTCCAAAGTTATCAGAGTTTAGCGTCCATTTCTTTGTACGTGACCTGAGGGTCTCCTCTCCTGTGGTTCTCACGGACTATCAGGCTCTAGTTTTGTCCTAGATTTTGTCAGCCAGAGAAATGATTGGTTTCACTAGTTTTGAGTAGAGATAAATTTGCCCTTTATTCGCTCTAATTTTGTCCTAGATTTTGTCAGCCAGAGAAGTGATTGGTTTCACTAGTTTTGAGTAGAGATAAATTTGCCCTTTATTCCCTCACCATTTATGGCACGGGTCTTTCAACTTGAAAGGGGAGTAGAATGCAGTTGCCATGGAGGCTCATGGACCGGGTTGTTTTAGGACACTGAATGCGCAGGTTGGCTGATAATGAATGGTATATTCTCCTCTACCAACAGTGCAAATTAGACTGGAATTTCTGAGCTGGTGTTGGCGTGTTGCTATCGCGATATGAAGAAGTGTACTTTGTATGATTTGGCACGTTACTAGATTCTTTTGAGTATTTGACTTTTTGAACATGGAATACATCGCCTGATGGCAAACAGTATTTATTCAATCTGCTGACTACATCGACATTGCTATCTATACAGTTTTCATTCACCCGATAATAGTATTCGGTATGCCTGTGTTTGCTTGTAGAGTTTGCATCGGCAAAAGGATAGGTTTGTAGGAATCACTTCCTTATAATTGGATATGCTTCAAAATCTTCTGACTTTCGTCAATATTTTTCTGGAATGTGCTTATTGTGGAAAGCCCTGACAGTTCAGTACTTGCTATCTGCAGATATGGGATTTCAATTTAGGAAGATCAAGGAACCACAATGAAAAGACTGCACATGAGATTGGATTTGGTTCAAACAATGGAGGCTTTATGATCAAGAGTTACAGTGACATGCTCAAGGAGATTTCTTGTGGAACAACGAAAGATCTGGAAGATATTTATGACTCAGGATATGGTGCAGCTGCTGAAGATATCATGTCAACAAATATTTGCCAAGTGCCATCAAAAAATGTAAGTTATTCCCCCCTATGTCTATCCACTACATTCAGTATGCAGAGGCCAAGGGTGTTCACCCTCTTTTTGAAAAAAAAAGTCCCCGGCATAAAGTGCATAAGGCGACACGCCACAATGGTGTTAATAGCCCGTGCATTTGCATCGACAAGATCTCACATGCATCATGCAAATTTTTAATATTTTGTACACAGTGCTATAACCTCATACCTAGCAGCAAAGTCTAAACATGACTGCTCTACTAGGATACGCCTTGTTTACAAATACAAGGAGTCCTCTAGTTTGCATTCAGCGGTTATTGGCTTTTATTCCTTTGTAAGCAACAGGGATAAAAGCCACGTGCATTAGATAATTCAGATACCAGGCAATTAGTTAAGGGTAATTTTAGTAGCCGTTGATCAAAATTCAATGTTGACAAGATACTGAAAGGAACTGCTCGACCTGAACCTGCTGAAAATGTGCATATTCATGGGGATACTGACATCCCATCCGCGCACTGTCGTTCCTCTTGGCTATTAACTTTCCAGTTGACAATGTAACAGATCTTTCGCTGATGTTGATGTGCCACTTTCTCTTGAGTGCATTCAGGCTGCTGCGTTCCTAATTCAGTCTTATCTTCTTTTTTGGGGGGCAAACATCTTATCTTTGAAGTGGCTGTTCTTGTGAAAGTTGGCTATATGGTCCCATTTAGTGTGAAGGCTTTAGGTGCTCTCAATCGCGGTGATAGTTATAGGCCACCATACAGATCCTTGTTCCATGCTCCTTTGGTCCACCAATTCATGGGTCATCTTGTTTCTTTGCGAAACATCAAGGGGCAATTTTGTCAGCCCTGATAATTCGCTGTATGTAAAGGCCCACCACGTGTTATTTGTTTTGCATCATTGTAGAGAAGTAGAGTCTCCATCAGCGAAAATTTCTGTGTCTGCTCTTGCAATTGTGGTACGTTTGTTGATATAGTTCTTGTCATCTTTTACCTTTGCAGGTTAGCACGGCGAGCAACAAGCGAATGAAGGTAAGCTCATGCACCTCGACGATGGATGGCCCAACAACCTCCGGCAGCCATGTGCCTGCTTCAGGAGGGGCCTTGGGGAGCTCTTCCCATGACAGAGGAGCAGCTCCCGCTAGGGAGATCTCCTTTGGTGATCAAACAATCGTCCCGACTGGACCCGAGAGGCCTGCCGCAAGGATCGACAGCGAGACGCTCGCGCTAAACAGGGACAGCGCGATGCAGCGGTACAAAGAGAAGAGGAAGAATCGCAGGCATGAATGAACCGATGAACAGATAGATAACCTGTCTTCATCACTCATAGACGGTTGTAATTTTCTCATGCGTTTCTGGTGCTCCCTGCAGGTACGAGAAGCACATCCGGTATGAGTCCCGGAAGCTGAGGGCGGATACCCGGAAGCGGGTGAAAGGCCGTTTTGTCAAGTCGAATGAAGCGCTCAATGCCGGCAGCAATGGCGGATGAGCGAGCTAGCCTTCTTCCTTACTCGCAGCACGGAGATGACATCCTGCGCCGCACCTACGCATGATGCCGTGCATTGCTCAGCTATTTTTTGTGTCGTCGTCGTTTTCAGCATCGTGATCCAGAGGATCATATTCACGGTGTGTTTCTTTTGTAAGAGACCTCTCCTTTTCTCCTCAGAACACATAAATAGCGAGCTTAATTTTACACAATGGTATATACGGTGCATATATGCGTCTCATCTTCCATGCTCATGATTTCATGAATGGATACCGCTGCTTAACCTACCAACTACGTAGTAATTGAGATCCAAAACGACAAACAATGTACTCCTAAGAACTCTTTACATGATCTGATGATAAGAACTTGAACATATCAAGGTGCTGCTATTGCTCCTAAGTGATTGGTCAGTGCCTGGCCGGCGCCCTGGGGTAACGGGAGAGTGCGCAGGCACTGCCGAGAGAGAGGAAGGCGGCAAAGGAGAGCGCGAGCGCGACCGCGCCGACGTCGCAGTACCTCCGGTAGAGGCGGCACACCGCGTACCACCCGCTGGTCTTGTTCCCCCACATAGCCACCGACCCGATGGCCCCTGCGCCCGCCGTTGCCGCCGTCTGTAGGTTCACCACCAGCTGCACGCAACAAAGCAGACAACGACGATGCCGTCCGTCGGTCGAGATCGATGAGGGTACACGAACACAGATGCATGGACGTATGATCTATACTAGCTTAGATGGAATTTTTTTCCTTCTTGCCGTACGTAACGTTACCTGGTCCACGGTGTGCAGCCAGCGCTTGCCGATGAGCTTCTTGACGAAGATGGCCGTCAGCAGCGAGTATGCTGTGCAGAAGAAGTTGGTCGCCACGAATGCCCTGCTCACCCACGAAACAAGAACCGATCAGACACGCTCGATTCGCTGGTTGCAGAAGCACACGGGAGATCAAGACCGATCGATCTAACTAACGAGTGAACGAAGGAAGGAGCATGCGCTAGCTGCATGGCGAGAGATTGGCGATGGTACGTACACCCAGACGTCGAACATGGTGAAGTTGACCTCCACCCCCCAGCGCTCCTGCCGGTTGGTGACGACGAGGACGGCGGCGGCCAGCGACGCGACGGCGGCCCCGACACGCAGCGCCACGGTGGCCGTGACGTGCTTCGCGGAGGCCACATTCATCGTCGCCGCGTCCTGCGACTCCAGTTCCACCATGGCGACGGAGGCGCGACGAGTCATATGCGGCGGTGTCAGCCCACGCGCGCCGGATGAAAAACCGATCGGACAAAGAGAAGGCTTGGAGGAATTATGGTTGAATCTATATATGGACAGAGGATGCTTCTTTGCAAATGTCTGGGGAGACTTGCCCGTAACCTAATCCAAATGAGTCCACCGGAGGTACGACTCCCATTCAATCTACGTACCTTCTCCAGCTTCATTCAGAACAAACTGAATTCAAATGCCAAGATGCAAATATCTCCTGATTTTTTATTCGGAATTCTTTTTTTTTAGCGAGTAACTTCCAATCTATTCATATTTCATCATGGGAGTACAAAGAACACCACAGGTAATAAAAATTACAACCAGTTCCGTGGATCACCTCGCGACGACTACAAACACTGGAGCAATCAGAAGGCACACCGCCGTCATCGCCCTTCGCGTCAAAGTTGGGCAAACCTTGTTGTAATAGACAACCAGGAAGTCGTCGTGCTGAGACCCTCATAAGACCAGCGCACCAGAGCAACAACCATCACCAATGAAGAAATTCGTATATCGGAAGGATCATACATGTAAACACCCAAACAAAGACGAATGAAGATCGGATCCAAACATATCCAGTGAAGACCAGCACCGATCGAATCCCGCGAGATCTGACGGAGACACCTTCACATGCCCTCCGATGATAGATGCACCATCGGGGCGTGGATAGAATATGGGAGACATTATTATTACTGGGGGACATCGTTGCTGCTACATAGCCCCAACCAAGACGTGGAACCTAACAAAAACGGGAAAGGGGTCCCTCCCGCCGGCGGGGGGAGAGGTCCTCCACACCTCCATGACACATAGGACAACGGAGATGAGACGGACCGACGACGGTGCCGACGGAAGGAAGAGGAAAGCATGAGATTTTTTTCTTGTGGAGAAGGAAAGAGAAGGCGTGGTTTCTCTCGGGATAGTGTATAGCTTTTATTCGGAATTCTATACTTGTGAATCTCTATCTGTTGTGTTGTGTAGTCTCCTCTACATAACTAGTCATAAAAGCAGCAAACAGGGTCAAAGAAACACTAAAATAAGCAAAAACAGGTATAATCCACCACAATGACAACCACCATGTCATATATCTCCTGATTTCTATTTGCAATTCGCATATCACTTGTCCCAACGTCGGGTCAACATTTTTTTTGAAGCATGAACCGTAGATAGTGTCTTCCTGAAGATCTTATCATTTCTAACAGACCAAATGCTCCAACATCCAGCAATAATAATGTCAAGTGCCAAATCTTTGGGCAGTTCATTGTGTCTGAGGCATATTTCATCAAAGCTTGAGATTCCTCTTCCTCTGCTAGGTAGAATCTGATTCCAACAATCCAAGGCAAAGTTACAATCCCCAAAAAGGTGCATAAGTGTTTCTTCGGTGTTATCATTGAAGGAAATATGCCCTAGAGGCAATAATAAAGTTATTATTTATTTCCTTATTTAATGATAAATGTTTATTATTCATGCTAGAATTGTATTAACCGGAAACATAATACATGTGTGAAAACATAGACAAACATAGTGTCACTAGTATGCCTCTACTTGACTAGCTCGTTAATCAAAGATGGCTAAGTTTCCTAACCATAGACATGAGTTGTCATTTGATTAACGGGATTACATCATTAGGAGAATGATGTGATTGACTTGACCCATTCCGTTAGTTTAGCACTTTATCATTTAATATGTTGCTATTGCTTTCTTCATGACTTATACATGTTCCTATGACTATGAGATTATGCAACTCCCGTTTATCGGAGGAACACTTTGTGTGCTACTAAATGTCACAACGTAACTGGGTGATTATAAAGGTGCTCTACAGGTGTCTCCGAAGGTACTTGTTGAGTTGGCATATTTCGAGATTAGGATTTGTCACTTCGATCGTCGGAGAGGTATCTCCGGGCCCACTCGGTAATACACATCACTATAAGCCTTGCAAGCATTGTAACTAATGAGTTAGTTGCGGGATGATGTATTACGGAACGAGTAAAGAGACTTGCCGGTAACGAGATTGAACTAGGTATTGAGATACCGACGATCGAATCTTGGGCAAGTAACATACCGATGACAAAGGGAACAACGTATGTTGTTATGCGGTTTGACCGATAAAGATCTTCGTAGAATATGTAGGAGCCAATATGAGCATCCAGGTTCCGCTATTGGTTATTGACCGGAGACGTGTCTCGGTCATGTCTACATAGTTCTCGAACCCGTAGGGTCCGCACGCTTAATGTTCGGTGACGATTTGTATTATGAGTTTATATGTTTTGATGTACCGAAGGTAGTTCGGAGTCCCAGATGAGATCAGGGACATGACGAGGAGTCTCGAAATGGTCGAGACATAGAGATTGATATATTGGACGACTATATTCGGACATCGGAAAGGTTCCGAGTGATTCAGATATTTTTCGGAGTATCGGAGAGTTACGAGAGTTCGCCGGGGAGTATATGGGCCTTATTGGGCTTTAGGGGAAAGAGAGAGGAGAGGCTGCACACCCCCCAATGCTTAGTCCGAATTGGACTAGGGGGAGGGGCGGCGCCCCCTCCTTCCTTCTCTTCTCTTTTCCCTTTCCTTCTCTCCTACTCCTACTACTTGGAAGGGCTCCTAGTTCTACTAGGAAAGGGGGAATCCTACTCCCGGTGGGAGTAGGACTCCCCTAGGGCGCGCCATAGAGAGGGACGGCCCTCCCCCTCCTCCACTCCTTTATATGCGGGGAGTGGGGCACCCCTTGGAGACACAAAAATTGATCATTGATCTTTTAGCCGTGTGTGGTGCCCCCCCTCCACCATAATCCACCTCGGTCATATCGTAGCGGTGCTTAGGCGAAGCCCTGCGTCGGTAGCATCATCATCACCGTCATCACACTGTCGTTCTTAAGGAACTCTCCCTTGAAGCTCTGCTGGATCGGAGTTCGTGGGACGTCATCGAGTTGAACGTGTGCTAAACTCGGAGGTGCCGTGCGTTCGATACTTGGATCGGTCGGATCATGAAGACGCACGACTACATCAACTGTGTTGTGCTAACGCTTCGGCTTTCGGTCTACGAGGGTACGTGGACACACTCTCCCCTCTTGTTGCTATGCATCACCATGATCCTGTGTGTGCGTAGGAAATTTTTGAAATTACTACGTTCCCCAACAGTGGCATCCGAGCCAGGTTTATGTGTAGATGTTATATTCACGAGTAGAACACAAGTGAGTTGTGGGCAATACAAGTCATACTGCTTACCAGCATGTCATGATTTGGTTCGGCGGTATTGTTGGATGAAGCGGCCCGGACCGATATTACGCCTACGCTTACGTGAGACTGATTTTACCGACGTGCTTTGCACACAAGTGGCTGGCGGGTGTCAATTTCTCCAACTTTAGTTGAACCGAGTGTGGCTACGCCCGGTCCTTGAGAAGGTTAAAACAACACTAACTTGACAAACTATCATTGTAGTTTTGATGCGTAGGTAAGAACGGTTCTTGCTCAGCCCATAGCAGCCACGTAAAATTTGCAACAACAAAGTAGAGGACATCTAACTTGTTTTTGCAGGGCATGTTGTGATGTGATATGGTCAAGACGTGATGAAATATAAATTGTTGTATGAGATGATCATGTTTTGTTAAAGTTATCGGCTACTGCCAGGAGCCTTATGGTTGTCTCTTTATTTGCATAAGATGCAAGTGCTATGTAATTGCTTTACTTTATCTCTATGCGCTAGCAATAGTTGCAAAAGCAATAGCTGGTGAGACGACCATGTGACGACACGTTGATAAAAGATCAAGATGATGGAGATCATAGTGTCATGCCGGTAACAATGGAGATCATGACAGTACTTTGGAGATGAAGATCAAAAGCACAAGATGATGATGGCCATATCATGTCACATATTATGATTGCATGTGATGTTTATCTTTTATACATCTTATTTTGCTTAGTTAGGCGGTAGCTTTATAAGATGATCCCTTACTAAATATCAAGGTAAAAGCGTTCTCCCTGAGTATGCACCTTGCCAAAGTTCGTCGTGCCGAGACACCACATGATGATCGTGTGTGATAAGCTCAACGTTCATCTACAACGGGTGTAAGACAGTTTTACACACGCAGAATACTCGGGTTAAACTTGACGAGCCTAGCATATGCAGATATGGCCTCAGAACACTAAGACCGAAATGTCGAGCGTGAATCATATAGTAGATATGATCAACATAGTGATGTTCACCATTGAAAACTACTCCATCTCACGTGATGATCGGATATGGTTTAGTTAATTTGGATCACGTGATCACTTAGATGATTAGAGGGATGTCTATCTAAGTGGGAGTTCTTAAGTAATATGATTAATTGAACTTTAATTTATCATGAACTTAGTCCTGGTACTATTAGCATATCTATGTTGTAGATCAATAGCTCGCGTTCAGCTCCCCTGTTTTATTTTTGATATGTTCTTAGAGAAAAATAAGTTGAAAGATGTTAGTAGCAAAGATGCGGACTAGCTCCGTGATCTGAGGATTATCCTCATTGCTGCACAGAAGTATTATGTTCTTGATGCACTGCTAGGTGACAGAACTATTGCAGGAGCAGATGCAGATGTTTTGAACATTTTGACAAAAGCTCGGTATGGTAACTACTTGATAGTTTAGTGCACCATGCTTTACGGCTTAGAACCGGGACCTCAAAAATGTTTTGAACGCCACAGAGCATATAAGATATTCCAAGAGTTGAAATTGGTATTTCATACTCATGCCCGTGTCGAGAGGTATGAGACCTCTGACATTACTTTTCCTACAAGATGGAGGAGAATAGCTCAACCAGTAAGCATGTGCTCAGATTGTCTGAGTACTACAATCACTTGAATCAAGTGGGAGTTAATCTTCCAGATAAGATAGTGACTATCAGAGTTCTCTAGTCACCATCACCAAGTTTCTAGAGCTTCATGATGAACTATAATATGCAAGGGATAACAGAAACGATTCCCAAGCTCTTCATGATGCTGAAATCGATGAAGGTAGAAATCAAGAAAATCATCAAGTGTTGATGGTTAACAAGACCACTAGTGTCAAGAAAAGGGCAAAGGGAAGAAGGGGAACTTCAAGAAGAACAGCAAGCAAATTGCTGCTCAAGTGAAGAAGCCCAAGTCTGGACCTAAGCCTAAGACTAAGTGATTTTACTGCAAAGGGACTAGTCACTGGAAGCGGAACTACCCCAAGTATTTGGCGGATAAGAAGGATGGCAAAGTGAACAAAGGTATATTGGATATACATGTTATTGATGTGTACTTTACTAGTGTTTATAGCAACCCCTCGGTATTTGATACTAGTTCAGTTGCTAAGAGTAGTAACTTGAAACGGGAGTTGCAGAATGAACAGAGACTAGTTAAGGGTGAAGTAACGATGTGTGTTGGAAGTAGTTCCAAGAATGATATGATCATCATCGCACACTCCCTATACTTTCGGGATTAGTGTTGAACCTAAATAAGTGTTATTTGGTGTTTTCGTTGAGAAAGAAGATGATTTGATCATGTTTATTGCAATACGGTTATTCATTTAAGTTAGAGAATAATTGTTATTCTGTTTACATGAAAAAACCCTTCTATGGTTATACACCCAATGAAAATGGTTTGTTGAATATCGATCGTAGTGATACACATATTCATAATATTGAAGCCAAAAGATGCAAAGTAATAATGATAGTGCAACTTATTTGTGGCACTGCCGTTTAGGTCATATTGGTGTAA
Source organism: Triticum dicoccoides (assembly GCF_002162155.2). Classification (NCBI taxonomy): domain Eukaryota; kingdom Viridiplantae; phylum Streptophyta; class Magnoliopsida; order Poales; family Poaceae; genus Triticum; species Triticum dicoccoides. The sequence goes on along the minus strand of NC_041392.1, from coordinate 270,813,250 downwards.
AGCGCATGAAGAAAATCCATGCTGATGGGCTTTTGGAATCACTTGATTATGAATCAGTTGATGCTTGCGAACCATGCCTCATGGGCAAAGATGACTAAGACTCCATTCTCCAGAACAATGGAGCGAGCAACTGACTTATTGGATATAATACATACTAATGTATGAGGTCCGATGAGTGTTGAGGCTCGCGGCGGGTATCATTATTTTCTGACCTTCACAGATAATTTGAGCAGATATGGGTATATCTACTTGAAGAAACATAAGTCTGAAACATTTGAAAAGTTTAAAGAGTTTCAGAGTGAAGTGGAAAATCATCGTAACAAGAAAATAAAGTTTCTACGATCTGATCGCAGAGGCGAATATTTGAGTTACGAGTTTGGTATTCAATTAAAACAATGTGGAATAGTTTCACAAACTCATGACTCCTAGAACACCACAGCGTAATGGTGCGTCCGTACGTCATAACCATACTTTATTTGATATAGTGCAATCTATGTTGTCTCTTTCCGATTTACCACTATCGTTTTGGGGTTATGCATTAGAGACAGCTGCATTCACATTAAAAAGGGCACCATCTAAATCTATTGAGACGACACCGTATGAACTGTGGTTTAGCAAGAAACCTAAGCTGTCGTTTCTTAAAGTTTGGGGTTGCGATGCTTATGTGAAAAAGTTTCATCTTGATAAGCTCAAACCCAAGTCGGAGAAGTGCATCTTCATAGGATACCCAAAAGTAACTGTTGGGTACACCTTCTATCACATACCCGAAGGCAAGATATTTGTTGCTGAGAATGGATCCTTTCTAGAGAAGGAGTTTCTCTCGAAAGAAGTGAGTGGGAGGAAAGTAGAACTCGATGAGGTAACTGTACCTGCTCCCTTATTGGAAAGTAGTTCATCACAGAAATATGTTTCTGTGACTCCTACACCAATTAGTGAGGAAGCTAATGATGATGATCATGTAACTTCAGATCAAGTTACTACCGAACCTCGTAGGTCAACCAGAGTGAGATCCATACCAGAGTGATACGGTAATCCTGTTCTGGAGGTCATGTTAATTGACCATGACGAACCTACGAACTATGAGGAAGCGATGATGAGCCCAGATTCCGCGAAATGGCTTGAGGCCATGAAATCTGAGATGGGATCCATGTATGGGAACAAAGTGTGGACTTTGGTTGACTTGCCCGATGATCGGCAAGCCATAGAAAATAAATGGATCTTCAAGAGGAAGACGGACAACGATAGTAGTGTTACTATCTACAAAGCTAGACTTGTCGAAAAAGGTTTTGACAAAGTTCAAGGTGTTGACTATGATGAGATTTTCTCACTCGTAGCGATGCTTAAGTCTGTCCGAATCATGTTAGAAAATTGCCACATTTTATGAAATCTGGCAAATGGATGCCAAAACTACATTCCTTAATGGATTTCTTAAAGAAGAGTTGTATATGATGCAACCAGAAGGTTTTGTCGATCCTAAAGGTTCTAACAAAATGTGCAAGCTCCAGCGATCCATCTATGGACTGGTGCAAGCATCTCATAGTTGGAATATACGCTTTGATGAGTTGATCAAAGCATATAATTTTATACAGACTTGTGGTGAAGCCTGTATTTACAAGAAAGTGAGTGGGAGCACTACAACATTTCTGATAAACATATGTGAATGACATATTATTCAATGGAAATAATGTAGAATTTTCTGGAAAGCATAAAGGAGTATTTGAAAGGAGTTTTTCAAATAAAGACCTCGGTGAAGCTACTTACATATTGAGCATCAAGATCTATAGAGATAGATGAAGACGCTTGATAAGTTTTTTCAATGAGTACATACCTTGACAATATTTTGAAGTAGTTCAAAATGGAACAGTCAAAGAAAGAGTTCTTACCTGTGTTACAAGGTGTGAAATTGAGTAAGACTCAAAGCCCGACCACGGCAGAAGATAGAAAGAGAATGAAAGTCATTCCCTATGCCTCAGCCATAGTTTCTATAAAGTATGCCATGCTGTGTACCAGATCTATTGTATACCCTACACTGAGCTTAGCAAGGGAGTACAATAGTGATCTAGGAGTAGATCACTGGACAACGGTCAAAATTATCCAAAGTGGAATAAGGATATGTTTCTCGATTATGGAGGTGACAAAAGGTTCATCGTAAAGGGTTATGTCGATGCAAATTTTGACACTGATCCAGATGACTCTAAGTCTCAATCTGGATACATTTTGAAAGTGAGAGCAATTGGCTAGAGTAGCTCCGTGCAGAGCATTGTTGACATAGAAATTTGCAAAATATATACGGATCTGAATGTGGCAGACCCATAGACTAAACTTCTGTCACAAGCAAAACATGATCACACCTTAGTACTCTTTGGGTGTTAATCACATAGTGATGTGAACTAGATTATTAACTCTAGTAAACCCTTTGGGTTTTGGTCACATGACGATGTGAACTATGGGTGTTAATCACATGGTGATGTGAACTATTGGTGTTAAATCACATGGAGATGTGAACTAGATTATGGACTCTAGTGCAAGTGGGAGACTAAAGGAAATATGCCCTAGAGGCAATAATAAAGTTATTATTTATTTATTTATTTAATGATAAATGTTTATTATTCATGCTAGAATTGTATTAACCGGAAACATAATACATGTGTGAATACATAGACAAACATAGTGTCACTAGTATGCCTCTACTTGACTAGCTCGTTAATCAAAGATGGCTAAGTTTCCTAACCATAGACATGAGTTGTCATTTGATTAACAAGATCACATCATTAGGAGAGTGATGTGATTGACTTGATCCATTCCGTTAGCTTAGCACTTGATCATTTAGTATGTTGCTATTGCTTTCTTCATGACTTATACATGTTCCTATGACTATGAGATTATGCAACTCCCGTTTACCGGAGGAACACTTTGTGTGCTACCAAACGTTACAACGTAACTGAGTGATTATAAAGGTGCTCTACAGGTGTCTCCGGAGGTACTTGTTGAGTTGGCGTATTTCAAGATTAGGATTTGTCACTTCGATCGTCGGAGAGGTATCTCCGGGCCCACTCGGTAATACACATCACTATAAGCCTTGCAAGCATTGTAACTAATGAGTTAGTTGCGGGATGATGTATTACGTAACGAGTAAAGAGACTTGCCGGTAACGAGATTGAACTAGGTATTGAGATACCGACGATCGAATCTTGGGCAAGTAACATACCGATGACAAAGGGAACAACGTATGTTGTTATGCGGTTTGACCGATAAAGATCTTCGTAGAATATGTAGGAGCCAATATGAGCATCCAGGTTCCGCTATTGGTTATTGACCGGAGACGTGTCTCGGTCATGTCTAAATAGTTCTCGAACCCGTAGGGTCCGCACGCTTAACGTTCGGTGACGATTTGTATTATGAGTTTATGTGTTTTGATGTACCGAAGATAGTTTGGAGTCCCGGATGATATCGGGGACATGACGAGGAGTCTCGAAATGGTCGAGATGTAAAGATCGATATATTGGACGACTATATTCGGACATCGGAAAGGTTCCGAGTGATTCGGGTATTTTTCGGAGTACCGGAGAGTTACGGGAATTCGCCGGGGAGTATATGGGCCTTATTGGGCTTTAGGGGAAAGAGAGAGGAGAGGCTACACGCCCCCCAATGCTTAGTCCGGATTGGACTAGTGGGAGGGGCGGCGCCCCCTCCTTCCTTCTCTTCTCTTTTCCCTTTCCTTCTCTCCTACTCCTACTACTTGGAAGGGCTCCTAGTTCTACTAGGAAAGGGGGAATCCTACTCTCGGTGGGAGTAGGACTCCCCTAGGGAGCGCCATAGAGAGGGCCGGCCCTCCCCCTCCACTCCTTTATATACGGGGAGGGGGGCACCCCTTGGAGACACAACAATTGATCATTGATCTTTTAGACGTGTGCGGTGCCCCCCTCCATCATAATCTACCCTGGTCATATCGTAGCGATGCTTAGGCGAAGCCCTGCGTCGGTAGCATCATCATCACCATCATCACGCCGTCGTGCTGACGGAACTCTCCCTCGAAGCTCTGCTGGATCGGAGTTCGTGGGACGTCATCGAGCTGAACGTATGCTGAACTCGGAGGTGCCGTGCGTTCGGTACTTGGATCGGTCGAATTGTGAAGACGTACGACTACATCAATCGCGTTGTGCTAACGCTTTCGCTTTCGATCTATGAGGGTACGTGGACACACTCTCCCCTCTCGTTGCTATGCATCACCATGATCCTGTGTGTGTGTAGAATTTTTTGAAATTACTACGTTTCCGAACACACCCATCCTAAAATTACTCCAAGCTGAGCACGCTTAACTTTGGAGTTCTTTTCGAATGGGCTCCCGGAAAGGAAGGAATTCCTTATCGATATGAGTAGTCTATCATCCCTAATGAGCCAGGCTATCACATGATTTACTTCCAAACTCAACAGTAATAAATGGATCCTCACAAACATCTATGGACCATGACAAACAGATAATAGATTGATATTCCTTAATTGGTTCCAATATATTCAGATTGAAGATGATGTAGATTGGCTAGTGTTGGGTGATTTTAATTACATGAGATACCGCACTAATAGAAATAAAGAGGGGGTGATACGTCTCCAATGCATTGATACGTCTCCAACGTATCTATATTTTTTGATTGTTCGATGCTATTAGATTATCTATCTTGGATGTTTTATATGCATCATGGTATATTTTATATCATTTTTTGGGACTAACCTATTAACCTAGTTCCCAATGCCAGTTGTTGTTTTTTTCCTTGTTTTTGCCTTTCACAGAAAATCAATATCAAACAGAGTCCATACGGAATAAAAATTTACGATGATTTTTCTTGGACCAGAAGAAACCTATGAGACTTCGAGAGGAGGCCAGAAGACCTACGAGGCGGCCACAAGCCGTAGGGGCCCTAATACATCTTCGACGTATCTATAATTTATGAAGTATTCATGCTATTTTATTATCATTCTTGGATGTTTTACAATCATTTTATAGCAACTCTATATCATTTTTTGGAACTAACCTATTGACCCAGTGCCCAATGCCAGTTGCTGTTTTTTGCTTGTTTTTTTACATCGCATGAAATCAATATCAAACGGCGTCCAAACACCACGAAACTGTTTGTGGATGTTTTATGGACCAAAAGACATCTAGTGGGCCGGAGCAGCACCTGGGGGTGCCACGAGGGGGGCACAACCCACCAGGGCACGCTTGGGAGCCTAGGCGCGCTCAGGTGGGTTGTGCCCACCTCGGTGGCCTCCCACACCCCTTCTTTGCCCTATAAATCACCAAATATTCCAAAAACCTTTGGGGTAACCCTAGATCAGAAGTTCCTCTGTCGCAAGGCTCTGTAGCCACGAGAACCAATCTAGACCCCGTTCTGGCACCCTGCCGGAGGGGGGAATCATCACGGATGGCCATCTTCATCATCCCGGCGACCACCACGATGAGAAGGGAGTAGTCCACCCTCGGGGCTGAGGGTTTGTACCAATAGCTATGTGTTTAATCTCTCTCACTCTCTCTCTCTCTCGTGTTCTTGAGATGTCACAATCTTGATGTATCATGGGCTTTGTTAATATAGTCGGATCATATGGTGTTTTCCCCTCTCTATCTTGTTGTGATGAATTGAGTTTTCCCTTTGAGATTTCATTTTATCGAGTTGAATACTTTTATGGATTTGAGAGCACTTGATATATGTCTTGCATATGAATACTCATGGTGACAATGGGGTATCATATTGATTCACTTGATATGTATTTTGGTACTCAACTTGTGGATTCCCGTGGTGACATTGGGGTAATTTATGCATAGGGGTTGATGCATGTTCTCGTCTTTTGTTTCTCCGATAGAAATCTTGGGGCACTCTTTGAGGTTCTTTATGTTGGATTGAGTATTATGAATCCGAAATTATTTGGTGTTATTTTAGTACAAACTCTTGGATAAATTGATCGGAAAGAATAACTTCGAGGTGGTTTGTACCCTACAAACGATTTCTTCATATGTTCTTCGCTAGATAGGAACTTTGGAGTGATTCTTCCTTGCACGTTGAGGGATGATTATATGATCCAATTATATTAGCATTGTTGAGAGATTGCACTAGCGAAAGTACGGACCCTAGGCCTCATTTTCAAGCATTGCAATATCGTTTTGCTCCGTTTTATCAATTGCTACCTTGCTGTTTTTATTTATTCAGATTATAAAAATATATTTCTACCATAAATATTACACTTTTATCACCATCTCTTCGCCGAACTAGTGCACCTATACAATTTGCCATTGTATTGGGTGTGTTGGGGATACAAGAGATTTCTTGTATTTGGTTGCAGGGTTGTTTGAGAGAGACCATCTTCATCCTACACCTCCCACGGATTGATAAACCTTAGGCCATCCACTTGAGGGAAAATTGCTATTGTCCTACGGCTTGTACTTGGAGGCCCAACACGAGTCTACAAGAATAAAGTTGCGTAGTAGACATCAGGCCCCTAGGGCTTGTGGGCCCCCCAGAGATCGTCTAACCCTAATCTTTGCTCCATAAATACACAAATATTCCCCAAACATCAGAAGCGTCCACAAAAATACTTTTCCACCGCCGCAAGCTTCTGTTCTCATGAGATCCCATCTTGGGGCCTTTCTGGCTCTCTGTCGGAGGGGATTCGATCACGGAGGGCCTCTACACCAACCTTGCTGCCCTTCCGATGATGTGTGAGTAGTTTACCACAGACCTACGAGTCCATAGCTTGTAGCTAGATGACTTCTTCTCTCTCTTTGATCTTCAATACAAAGTTCTCCTCAATGTTCTTGGAGATTTATTCAATGTAATCTTCTTTTGTGGTGCGTTTGTTGAGATCCAATGAATTGTCGATTATGATCAGATTATCTATCAATATTATTTGAGTCTTTTCTGAGCTCTTTTATGCATGATTAAGATAGCTTTGTATTTCTCTCCGATCTATCGATTTGGTTTGGCTAACTAGATTGGTTTTTCTTGCAATGGGAGAGGTGCTTTGTGATGGGTTCAATCTTGCGGTGTCCTCACCCAGTGACAGAAGGGGTAGCGCGGCACGTATTCTATTGTTGCCATTAAGGATAAAAAGATGGGGTTTATAACATATTGCTTAAGGCGTTACTCTGTTCTTTTGAACTTAATACTCTAGATGCATGCAGGAGTCGGTCGATGTGTGGAGTAATTGTAGTAGATGCAGGCAGGAGTTGGTCTACTTGATACCTATATTCATGATCATTGCCTTGGATATCATCATAACTATGCACTTTTCTATCAATTGCTCAACAGTAATTTGTTCACCCACCGTACGTTTTCTTTCAAGAGAGAAGCCTCTAGTGAAACTTATGGCCCCCAAGTCTATTTTCCATCGTATTATTTTCAGATCTATAAAACCAAAAATCCAAAAATATCTTACTGTAATTCATTTACCTTCAATTTATTTTGCCTTTTATTTATCTTTTATATCAATCCACTACTACAGGATGCTGCTAACGCGACACTACGATCAGAGACCCTTCGACGAAACTGTGTGCGATGCAATAATCGCAAACGATGGTGTAAAAGAACTGTCAAAAAAGGTGCAAAACGTTTGCAATGGTGGAGCCATCAAACACGGTTCAGATTTTAGTTGCCTGTGTGATGCAAGGCATATGGTTCAGTTCAATGAACTATTTGCGATGAGGCGGAAAAAAAGAAACGGGCAGCCAGATGAAGGCGTGTGCTATATACAACATACAGTTCACTCGAATGAACTGTTTGTGATGAGGACGAACAATAGAAACGGGCATCTAGATAAAGGTGTGTGCGATTGAGGGCATACGCTTTATAAGGATTAACTGTTTGCGATTAGGCAACAGAACAGAAACAGGTTAGCCAGATCAAAGTGTCTGCGATTGATGGCATAAACTTCACACGGATGAACTGTTTGCGATTAGCCACAACAAACTGAAATAGTTAGATAGATCAACGTGTATGTGCTAGACGGGCACACACATTCTACTTAAAAGAAGCATGCGCAATGGTAATAACGAGCGCACACGGTTGTTGGAACAAGACGTGTGCTGACATTGCCTATTGCGGTGCAACCTATGGTGGAAACGCCACGTACGCGGCCAAGAAGGCATACGTGCCCATGTTACACCTTCTAGGAATAGAGCCGCACTTATAACCGTCAGTAAATTTTGAGCCTGCGCCCCGTCACATTCCAAATTGCAAACCTGTTCACATCGATCAAAACCTAAATGGTTTTCCACTTAGCAGCGTATTAGTACTCGGTTATAAATATTATTACTCCAAGATGACTGCATATTCCCCCTCAACTCCTCATCCACAAAAACAAACAAGTCATTCATCATCGTTCCCTTGCGTCAGCCATGGCCAGCGTGAGTTCTGGGTCGAGAGATTGCCACCAGGGAGATGCAAGCATGGAAGTGGAAGCACGAGAGATGTCCCGCCTCGCCACGAACGCAGCCGACATGTCCCGCCGTGCGGCTGTAGCAGCATAGAGGTCCCGCCGCACCGCCGAAGCATCACGGAGGTCCCGCCGCATCGTCGATGCGGCAGACTGGTCCGGCCACGCCGCGGAAGCAGAAGAGATGTCCCGCCGTGCCGCGAATGCAGCAGAGATGTCCTCCCACGCCGCGGCGGCCTAGGAAAATGTCTCGTGGGCAGGCGAGGACTCTTACAGGCGCATGCATGCGATCATCCATAGCTAGATGGATCAGATCTCCGGCTGGGCGAGGTTGCAGGACGACATGAAAGCCTCTTTTGAATAGGCTACCGGCGTCATTCGGTAACTAATGAGAGCAATGCGAAGCTCCATGCCGAGCGCGACCTGCTGAGGGCGAAGATTGTCAGAAGTGCGGAGCAGGAGGAGGAGACCACTGTCTTGTTGAAGAAGACTGGCGTCATCGTCGAGAAACTTATGGACGAGAATGCCATGCTGCGGATCGAGTGCAGAAGGCTGGTGGAGGAATTCGTGGATGCTCTCAGGCAGCATCTTGAGGACAAGAACGAGCTCATCGCTGCTCACCATGGAGACTAGTTCCAGCAGCCTGCAGCAACACATCAAGAAAGTAGAGATCAACGAGCCAGATTGTTGTCTTCCTTCTTCTTTTACCCTTGTGTATTCCGGGCGTTGCCGCATGTGGCTTTTTTAAATTATGTCCTTTTTTGCGGAGATTTTAATTATGTTCTTAAATATGTAAGACAATTATTATCCACTGTCATTGTCCTTATATTCATCATGCTTGCTATAAGTCGCAGTCGATGCTATATAGGTCCGTCGGATCTTACATCAAGATCCGTGCACAACTTTCTTTTCAGATTTTCATTTCTCTCTCTTAAATCTCAGTGCAGTGAGACATATAGCCACGTCGTAGAATAGGGGCTCGGGCGCCATTAATGGAAATGTCGGGAGGGAGGTGCGCGATGGGTAGAGGTCAAAGGGCTCTCCTCCCGATGAGCACGCGCAGGGGTTTGATCGCACACCTCACGTACTCAAATAGCTACCCCCACGACACCTCCTAGCCAACAAAAAAAGGGGACGCGTGGCGACACGTAATTGGTAAGTAGAACGCCCACAGTTTCAATAATACTTGTATTTCTGATTTGTAACGTGACAACACTTGTTCCAAAATGACTTTGTTGATTGTTAATGTGTGCGCCTTCGCAAATCGGACAGAAAAATTACCACATCATGTTGGTGCCATGTCATGGCACCATGCCAAGTTTCATAATTTTCAGGCGTGTTTTGGATTTACAGGAATTAAAAACCAAGTTTCTCAATCTTTCCAGCCGAGCCACGACGCCCAGATGTTTGAATTTCATTCCCATTTCTTGCATGTGACCTATAAATTCACCCAAGGACACACATGTTTTCAACCAACTTTGGTGCACTGGAGCATGTGCTTGTAGTTCAAATTTGAATTATGCACATTAAATGCGCACAAACTCAATTAATGTATAAAAAGAGCCAAACGAACCCGGAATAATTTCAAAATTTAGCATGATACTTCTATTTGGTCTAACCTGCCTATGTAAAAAAATTAAGGCGGGAGAAGGCAGTGTACGTATGTCATTTCGCACACGGAGGTGACACGTTCCCTCTCGGAACCACGAGCCTTCTTGAGGGAAGCTCCAGTTTGCAAGAATCTTACACCAAAACTAGTCCCAATTCGGCCTAAAAAATTACCGCAGCATGTTGGTGCCATGTCATGACACCATGCCAAGTTTCATGATTTTCGGGCGTGTTTTGGATTTACAGGAATTAAAAAACCAAGTTTCTCAATCTTTCCAGCCGAGCCACGACGCCCAGATGTTTGAATTTCATCCCAATTTCTTGCATGGGACCTATAAATACACCCAAGGACACACATGCGAGTTTTCGACCAACTTTGGTGCACTGGAGCATGTGCTTGTAGTTCAAATTTGAATTATGAACATTAAATGCCCAGACGCTCAATTAATGTATAAAAAGGCCAAACGAACCCGAAATAATTCCAAAATTTAGCACGATACTTCTATTTGGTCTAATCTTCCTGTTAAAAAAATTAAGACGGGAGAAGGCAGTGTACGTATGTCGTTTCACACACGAAGGTGACATGTTCCCTCTCGGAACTACGAGCCTTCTTGAGGAAGCTCCCTCTTGCAAGAAGCTTACACCAAAGCTTGTCCCAATTCGACCAAAAAATTTACCGCCCATGTCGGTGCCATGTCATGACACCATGCCAAGTTTCAAGATTTTCAGGCGTGTTTTGGATTTACAGGAATTAAAAAACTAAGTTTATCAATCTTTTCGATCAAGCCACGATGCCCAGATATTTGAATTTCATTCCTATTTCTTGTATGGGACCTATAAATTCAACCAAAGACACACATGTGATTTTTCAACCAACTTTGGTGCACTGGAGCATGTGCTTGTAGATCAAATTTGAATTATGCACATTAAATGCCCAGAAACTCAATTGATGTTTAAAAAAGGTCAAACGAACCCGGAATAATTCTAAAATTTAGCATGATACTTCTATTTGGTCTAATCTGCCTCTGTAAAAAATTAAGGTGGGAGAAGGCAGTGTACGTATGTCGTTTCGCACACGGAGGTGACATGTTCCCTCTCGGAACCACAAGCCTTCTTGAGGGAAGCTCCGGTTTTCAAGAAGCTTACACCAAAGCTTGTCCCAATTCAGCCAAAAAAATTACTGCAACATGTTGGTGCCATATCATGACACCATGCCAAGTTTCATGATTTTCAGGCGTGTTTTGGATTTACATGAATTAAAAAACCAAGTTTCTCAATCTTTTCGGCCAAGCCATGACGCCCAGATGTTTGAATTTCATTCCCATTTCTTGCATGGGACCTATAAATTCACGAAAGACACACATGTGATTTTTCAACCAACTTTGGTGCACTGGAGCGTGTGCTTGTAGTTCAAATTTGAATTATGCACATTAAATGCGCATAAACTCAATTAATGTATAAAAAGGCCAAACAAACCCGGAATAATTCCAAAATTTGGCACGATACTTCTATTTGGTCTAATCTGCCTGTGTAAAAACTTAAGACGGGAGAAGGCAGTGTATGTATGTCGTTTCGCACATGGAGGTGACACGTTCCCTCTCGGAACCACGAGCCTTCTTGAGGGAAGCTCCGGTTTGTAAGAAGCTTTCATCAAAGCTTGTCCCAATTCGGCCAAAAAATTTACCGCATCATGTTGGTGCCATGTCATGATACCATGCCAAGTTTCATGATTTTCAGGCGTGTTTTGGATTTATAGGTATTAAAAACCAAGTTTCTCAATCTTTCCGGCCGAGCCACGACACCCACATGTTTGAATTTCATTCCCATTTCTTGCATGGGTCCAATAAATTCACTCAAAGACATACATGTGATATTTAAACAAACTTTGGTGCACTGGAGCATGTGCTTGTAGTTCAAACTTGAATTATGCACATTAAATGCCCAGAAACTCAATTAATGCACAAAAATGCCAAACGAATGTGGAATAATTCCAAATTTAAACGCGACACTTATGTACTAGTTGCATGTTCACTGTACATAAATGTTCTAGCAATTCAAACACCATCCTTTCCTTCCGTAACACCATTTTGTCTTTCAAAACATAATGAAAAAATCAGGTATACCACAAATAGTTTACTAGAAAGAAACGTGTGGGATGCGATATAAAATACCTTGGTGCACCGTCTTGTCTGGCTTACGCAAGAAGCTTCGTCGTCTATAGTCCATCGCCCCCGCTTGAACCACACTTGCACGCCAGTTTCTCGCGGCACCGAGCAAAATTTTTTTGCCACCGCGGAAATATCTATCTTCCCGCCCCTCCTTCCCACAAAAAGCCACATTTCCACTGTTCCTCCTTGCTTTTCCAAGTTCAAACCTTCACTGCTACTTATTGGCAGCTCAGCCTCCTCGCCGACGACCCTTCTTCTTGTAGCGTCGCCTCCTCGTCGGTTACCCTTCTTCTTGCAACGCTGCCTCCTTGCCGGCGACCCTTCTTCTTGCAGCACCGCCTCCTCACCGGCAACCCTTCTTCTTGCTGTGCGGCCTCCTCGCCGCCGACCCTTCTTCTTGCTGCGCGCCCTCGTCGATATGGTCAGGTAATCCACACCCCACCCATACCACCCTTCCCCTTTCCCGTCCCACATGCCCCGACCAACGACGCGACACCTTCCACCGAAATCACTGTCCCCCTCCTCGAATTAAGCGTCGCCCACATCCATTTTGCATGTAGTATAACGTGGAGCTCAGTAGCATGCGGCCGCACGAGCGCACGAGGTTGCTATGGCTGCCATGCGTGCCGATCGCCAGATCTTGGAGGAGCACCTCGTCTTCGAGGCCACCATCGACACCGCCACACGGTTGTCTACATTAAAATACAGTTTGTGCTGTTTTGTCGAGGCCACCGCCAGTGCCTTCTAGTGATTTGTCCTTTGTAATGTTAATATGCAATTTGATGTTCAGTTAACAGTTTGATCCTTGATAACCCACAAGTATAGGGATCGCAACAGTTTTCAAGGGTAGAGTATTCAACCCAAATTTATAGATTCGACACAAGGGGAGCCAAAGAATATTTGAAGGTATTAGCAGCTGAGTTGTCAATTCAACCACACTTGGAGATTAATTATCTACAACAAAGTGATTAGTAGCAAAGTAGTTTGATAGTTTTGATAGCAGTGATAGCATTAATAGTAATAGTAACAGTGATAGCAGTAGTTTTGTAGCAAGTGTAACAGTGATGATAGCAGTAGTAACTTAGCAGAAACAATATGGAAATGTTCGTAGGCATTGGATCGGTGACTTGTTGGATGATATTCATCATGAGATAGTTATAACCTAGGGCGATACGACACTAGCTCCAGTTCATCGATATAATGTAGGCATGTACTCCGTAAATAGTCATACATGCTTTATTAAAAGAACTTGCATGACATCTTTTGTCCTACACTCCCGTGGCAGCGGGGTCCATATTGGAAACTAAGGGATATTAAGGCCTCCTTTTAATAGAGAACTAGAACAAAGCATTAACACATAGTGAATACATGAACTCCTCAAACTACCATCATCACAGGGAGTGGGCCCGGTTGTTGTCACTCCGGGGTAGCCGGATCATAACTGTAGTAGGTGACTATAACTTGCAAGATCGGATCTAGAACATGGATATAATGATGATAACATAAACGGTTCAGATCTGAAATTATGGCACTCTGTAGCGACCAGACCTCAAACGGTCCAATCTCTGTGCTCCGGTGTCATCCCTGGATCAGTAATGCTGACACCACACAGTACTTGAAGGATTTATAACAGAGTAGCAATCACACACTTATTACATCGAGTGTCTCAAAAGAGAACTTATTACAATAAATATGGCTTAAGGCCATCTAATAACGATAACAGCGGAAGGCTTGGAAGATAAGTGAGTCCATCAACTCCAACGGTATCACTGAGTATAGAACCACGACCTAAAACTCCTTAATCGTCGTCTGAAAAGTCTGCAACATTAACGTTGCAGCCCGAAACGGGCCAGCACATGGAATATGCTGGCAATGTAACACATAGAGAGTAATGGAATGAAACAGCTATTCTATATGCATATTTGGCTGGTGGAAAGCTCTATGGTTACGGTTTTGCGAAAAGCCAATTTTTCCCTACTGCAAAGGAATAAATTTATTTAACTATCATGGTGGTTGTTAAACATTGAGAATGGTTGACAACATCCTCAATCCCAATTAAGCATCATCATTAAACAAAACCCAACAAAATTAATTTTAGAGTAACATGTTGAGATTCACATGATAATCCAAGTACTAGATACTCAAGATGTCCATAACCGGGGACACGACTAACCATGATTAGTTTATACACTCTGCAGAGGTTTGCGCACTTTTCCCCACAAGACTCGATCTCCTCCGTTTGGTTTCTCACACTACATGGTGTTTGAGAAAACGGATGACCGAGACATAGTCTTTCAGAAGCGCTAGCACCTTACGATCGGGTAGACCGTACCACCTACATCCCCTACATCTGCTAGTCTACCACTGTAAGAGTTCGCACGACTTAGTCTACTATGCTAGAGCCCATAATAGCTTGTGGCTGCACACGGAAGTTTCTAGCATGAATAATCTCATGATCCCTTTGAGCCTGGGTGGCGGTCTAAAAGAAAACAGGCAATCCTGGAATACCCAGGTACCTCAATCCACCCAGATGTGTGTTTAAGTTGCCACCTTAGATAAACCATTAATTAACAAACTCACATCTGTCATGGATATCACTCACCCAATCCATGTCTACTAGCATAGCATAGCAATAGTAAGCAAACGTAGAAGTAACTCCCAAAGGTTTGATAATAAACAGGTAATAGGTACTACCTCAACTACTTTCCATCCCACAATTTAATTAGATCCTAATCATGCAATGTTTGAGGATTTGATCTAATGCAATAAAACTGGGTAGTAGAAAGGTATGATCAAAGTGTTACTTGCCTTGCTGGTGATCCGCGAAACCTAGAGATTCGAAGTAACAGGCGGCGCACTCCGGGTATTCTATCGCAGAAAAACAAACAAGCATACAATAAGTACTCATCTAATGCACAGGTAAAAGTCAAATAAGAGAACTAACCAGAAAGTTCAACTTAAGAACTCCGGTTTGCAAAAAAGAATCAAATCGAACGAAACAATGAAAGTCAAATGGCGAAAGAAAACAACTTCGTTCTACTAATATGGATCTAAGGCAATTTTTACAGTGGAAAAAACTTGTTTAAGTTGGTTAAACGGATAGAGGGTTTCGAGACAAAACTCCAGGCGCTTGAATCGCCTGATTCTGATAAACGAGCGAAAAGTTATACTAAAACGAAAATCGGATCAGAAATCGCGATCAGAAAATAATCGCGGAAAATCCGAGAAAAAGACAAACAACGAACGGATTAACGAACGAACGTTCGTTAACCGGATCTAAACGATGAGAACGTTCGTTAAAACGAACGAACGGGCGAACGCTCGTTATTTAGACTAAACCGGAAAAAAAACCGACGAAAACCGATGGAAAACCGATCGATTTTAAAAAAAAACCGGCGGCGCGGATTACGAGGCGAACCTCGGGCGGCGGGTCGGCGAGGCGGCGGCATGGCGGCTCCGGCGACGGCACGCGGCGCCGCGGCGGCGGCGGCGGGGTCGGGCACGGGCGCTAGGGTTCGGGGACCCGGGCGGGCTGGCTTCGGCTGGGCTCCCCCCGGCTTATAAAGCCTACGCGGGCCGGAGTCCCGGTCGGACACGGCCCGTAGGTCGGTGCGATTTTTTTTAAGTAATTATGCCCAAAAGAAAAATAAAAATAAATACTAAACGGACTCCAAAAATCCCAAAATAAATTTTCCCCGACTTAAAATCAAGCCGGACAAAGTGAACATTTATTTGGGGCCTAAATGCAATTTTGAAAAATGCATATTTTTGCTAAATTCAAATAAAATATCGAAAAACTCCGAAATAAAATCTTAGTTGATTTCTTTATTAAATCCTCAATATTTCTTTATTTTGGGAAAGTCATTTTATTTCCTCTCTCATAATTTTGTAATAGAAATAATTGATGATAAAATAAATAAAATCAAATGATCCTATTCACAATTTTTGAGAAAACTCAAATATGAAAATAACGAAATCCCCAACTCTCTCCGTGGGTCCTTGAGTTGCTTAGGATTTCTAGGATCAAAACCAAAAGCAAATAATATATGATATGCATTGATGATGTAATGTATAACATTCCAAATTGAAAATTTGGGATGTTACAAACCTACCCCTGTTAAGATGAATCTCGCCCTCGAGATTTGGGTTGGCTAGAAAATAGGTGAGGGTGGTCCTTGAGCAAATCTTCCTCTCGTTCCCAGGTGGCTTCGTCCTCCGTGTGGTGGCTTCACTGAACCTTACAAAACTTGATAACCTTGCTGCGAGTGACTCGGCTGGCAAACTCGAGAATCTTAATTGGTTTCTCCTCATAGGTCAAATTGTTATCCAACTGGATTGCTTCCAATGGCACTGTGTCTCTCAAAGGTATGTCAGCCATCTCCGCGTGGCACTTCTTCAACTGAGAAACGTGGAACACATCATGAACTCCTGACAATCCTTCGGGCAATTCCAGCTTGTAGGCCACTTCTCCCATACGTTCCAATACTCGGTATGGTCCTACAAATCGTGGCGCTAACTTTCCTTTAACACCAAAGCGCTTTGTTCCCCGAAGTGGTGATACTCGAAGATAAGCTCTATCTCCAACTTCGGAAACTGTCTCCTTGCGTTTAGCATGTACATAACTCTTCTGTCTAGACTGGGCTATCTTGAGCCTATCGCGAATCAATTTCACCTTCTGTTCAGACTCCTTAATCAAGTCAGGTCCAAACAACTGGCGGTCTCCAACTTCATCCCACGACAACGGTGTCCTGCACCTCCTTCCGTACAAGGCTTCGAAGGGGCCATCTTCAAACTGGCTTGATAGCTGTTGCTGTAAGAGAACTCTGCATATGGCAAATTGTCATCCCAACTAGATCCGTAATCTAGCGCACAAGCTCTCAGCATATCCTCCAAAATCTGATTGACTCTCTCGGTCTGTCCATCTGTCTGTGGATGAAAAGCTGTACTGAATTCTAGCCTGGTTCCCAAAGTTTCGTGCAACTGCTTCCAGAACTTTGAGGTAAACTGGGTTCCTCTATCTGATATGATACTCCTTGGAACTCCATGCAGACATACGATCCTGGTCATGTATATCTTTGCCAACTTTGCACTGGTATAGGTAGTCTTCACTAGAATGAAATGAGCTACCTTTGTTAAACGATCGACTACAACCCATATCGAGTCATAACCTGAACGTGTTCTGGGCAATCCTGTAATAAAATCCATGCCTAGCTTATCCCACTTCCATTTGGGTGTCGGCAATGGTTGTAGCAATCCTGCTGGCTTCTGATGCTCTGCCTTCACTCTCTGACATACATCACAAACTGCCACGTACTCCGCAATATCCTTCTTCATTTCGGTCCACCAGAAAATATCCTTCAAATCCAAATACATCTTGGTATTTCCTGGGTGAATCGAATATGGTGAATCATGGGCCTCTTGCAGAATTAGCTTTCTAATCTCCGGATCATTTGTTACATAGACACGGTCTTCAAACCATAAGGTATCGTGCTCGTCCTCACGAAATCCCTTAGCCTTTCCCTTGCTAAGTTTCTCCTTAATAGAAGCAATCTCCTTGTCAGTCCTTTGGGCTTCTCTGATTTTATTCATCAATGTAGATTGGATCTCCAATGCTGCTGCATAGCCTCTCGGGACTATTTCTAAACATAAGTCTCGAAGATTTTCGACTAACTCCCTTGGTAATTCCCCCGTCATTAGGGTGTTGACATGACTCTTACGGCTTAATGCGTCGGCTACTACATTAGCCTTCCCGGGGTGATAATGCAATTTCATATCATAATCCTTGATGAGCTCCAACCATCTCCTTTGTCTGAGATTCAACTCCTTCTGTGTGATAATATACTTCAAACTCTTATGATCCGTATACACCTCGCAATGGTTTCCAATCAGAAAATGTCTCCAAGTCTTCAGTGCATGCACTACGGCTGCTAACTCCAAATCATGCGTAGCATAATTCAACTCATGAGGCTTAAGCTGTCATGAGGCGTATGAAACAACTCTCCTTCCTGCATAAGCACTGCTCCAGGTCCTCGACGTGAAGCATCGCAATACACCTCATAATCCTTGGTATGGTCTGGCAAAATCAACACTAGTGAAGTAACCAAATGTTTCTTCAACTCCCGGAAACTAGCCTCACATTCGTCCATCCATATGAACTTGGTATCCTTCTTCAACAACTCCGTCATAGGCTTCGCAATCTTTGAGAAATTCTCAATAAATCTCCGGTAGTATCTTGCGAGTCCAAGAAAACTCCGGATCTCTCCAATTGTTGTTGGTGCTTCCCAATTGGTCACAGTGATAACCTTTGTGGGGTCAACTGCTATTCCTTCTCTGGATATAACATGTCCAAGGAATCCTACTTCCTTCAACCAAAACTCACATTTGCTAAACTTGGCATATAGTTGATGTTCCCTGAGCTTTCCAAGAACCAAACGCAAATGTTCCTTATGCTCCTCTTCATTCTTTGAGTAAACCAGGATATCATCAATGAACACTACGACGAACTTATCCAAGAACTCCATAAACACTTTGTTCATCATGTTCATAAAATATGCAGGTGCGTTAGTCAGACCAAATGACATAACGGTATACTCGTACAGCCCATACCTGGTGGTAAAAGCCGTCTTGGGTATATCCTGTTCCCGAATCTTCAACTAGTGGTATCCTGATCACAGATCGATCTTGGAAAATACCTTAGCTCCTTGCAATCGATCAAACAGATCATTGATCATCGGTAGTGGGTACTTGTTCTTGATTGTTACTTCATTCAATCCTCGATAATCGACAACCATCCTTAACGATCCATCCTTCTTCTCCACTAGAAGTACTGGCGATCCCCAAGGTGAAGAACTTGGGCGAATATAACCTTTATCCAGTAACTCCTTAATTTGCTTCTTAATTTCCACCAAATCCTTTGCAGGCATCATGTATGGTCTCTTCGATATTGGCCCTGTGCCTGGCAATAGCTCAATCAAAAACTCAATATCTCTATCCGGTGGCATGCCTGGCAACTCCTCTGGAAATACATCAGGGAATTCCTTCACCACTGGTACTTCCTCCTGCACAACTCCTGTTAAGCAATTTACTTGAGTCCTCTTTGGCACATGTCAGGATACATACTTGATCCTTCTCCCTTCTGGGGTGGTAAGCAAAATTGACTTACTAGCACATTCAATATTCCCTTCATACTTTGATAACCAATCCATGCCTAATATCACATCCAATCCTTGGGATTCCAATACTATTAGGTCTGAGGGAAAAACATAGTTACCAATCCTTAATGGTGACCGATCACACCATAGACTAGCCATATATTATGCTCCAGGCGAGGTTACTAACATGGGTGACCTAAGGGCTTGGGTTGACATTTTATACTTATCCACAAATCCCCTGGATATGTATGAATGCGATGCACCAGTATCGAAAAGAACGAGTGCAGTAAATGACTTAACCAAAAACTTACCGATTACTGCGTCCGGCTGTTCTTCAACCTCCTCCACTCTAACGTGGTTCACCTGTCCCCTGTTGAAAGGGTTCGGCTTCTTCCCAGAGCTTCCATTGCTATTTCCATTTTGTAATTCAGGACATTCATTGGCATAATGTCCAGTCTTGTGGCACTTAAAGCAAGTGACTTGGCTCAGGTCTTTCTTGGCTGGGGTTGATGGGTTGGTGCGGTTCTGGCCGTTACTTCCTCCATTACCATTACCATTCCTGGGGCCATTGTGATTGTGCGAGCTACCTCCTCCATGGGTATGCTGAAAATGTCCTCCCGATCTAGGGGTAAATCGTGGCTTCTGCTGAGCTCTTGAATTGTACTTTCCTTGTGCATACTTCCTCCTGCGATTTTCAATTTGCTGCTGCTTCCCTTCAATCATAAGAGCACGATCTACCAACTCCTGGTAGTTGTTGAAGGTTGCTACCATCAACTGCATGCTCAACTCATCATTCAGTCCTTCCAGAAACTTCTTCTGCTTAGCTGCATCCGTAGCAACGTCATCTGGGGCATAATGTGCTAACTTACTAAAGTCTTCCACATACTGGCCAACTGTCCGTCCTCCTTGGCGCAAGTTGCGAAACTCTCGCTTCTTCAAGGCCATAGCTCCTGCTGAAACATGGGCAGTTCGAAAAGCCTGCTGAAACTGGTCCCATGTGACAGTGTCGACAGGGAAAGTGGCCGTGAAATTCTCCCACCATGATGATGCGGGTCCTTCAAGCTGATGTGCAGCAAACTTCACCTTCTCTGCATCCGTGCATCCTGTTGTGGTCAACTCTCTAGCTGTCTTGCGGAGCCAATCATCTGCTACTATTGGCTCGGTGCTACTGGAAAACACCGGCGGATTCAGCCTAAGAAAATAGGCTAAATGATCAACAGGTGGTGGTGGTGGTGGTGGTGGTGGGTTGTTGTTGTTGTTCCCCTGATTCTGATTCTGGACTAGCAACTGCATCAATGTGTTCTGCTGCTAGATCAACTGAGTGAGCTCCGGTGGAAAGGTAAAACCGGGGTCACGTCTTGGAGGCATCTGAGGGTTTAGAAAAGATGAGATTTAGGAATAGAGGGGGTCTAAAGAGAAAACACTACCCATATGCACATGAGGCAAAAGCAAACAATTCACTTCATTCATTCAATCAAACAAGGGCATACAATCGATCTAACTATCGCAAAAGTGCTCGGACTATAATATTTACATGGTGGACTACTACTACTGATGAGGTGTTCTACTAGAAATATTCTTCGGTTGCAGACTCCATGATATCTGCTTCGGCTTCATCAACATAGTCATCATCGCTATCATCTGGATCCGAGTTAGTGTCGTCGATGATGATGTAGTCTTCCGGGTGAATCTCCTTGGGTTCTTCGTCTTCATCTACTAGTGTAGGGCCTCCCATAAATATCCCGATCTTCATTGTTAGGTCGGCAATCTTGTCTACTAATACTTCAATTTCTTCTTCATAATATTCACGTGTAGCCTTGAGTTCTTCCTCCAGTTCCTTGATTCTTGTCCTTGCCTTCTTCAGGTCTATCATGTCGGCGCACATCTGGTTCTCCTGTCGTCGAATGTGCTGGTTTAACTCCTGGATAAAAGCTGCAACTGATCTATCCTTCCTGGTGCTGATCATCTCCGAGTGCTCATCTCGGCGTCCACAAATCTGGTAGATAGTATCCTTGAGATCATTGCGGTAGACATCTCCAATGCGTCCCATGGCGATGTGAGATGCCATGCTCTTTCCTAGACTCCAAGTTGGTGCATCAAAAGAAAACTCTATGGGCTTAGTGACTAGCATGAACGTCCTTCCTGGAACTTGAACTTGAATCATCCAGCGCTCTTCTTCAGGTAAAGTGGCGTTGTAGGTTCTAGTGAAGCTTGGTACTCCTATGTTCAGGTATCTAGTGACTTCCTTCAAGTGACGTCCAAAGGGTGTATCTTCATCCGGTTGCGTGAACTTGTTCCTTGCTTCCGTCATCCTAAAAGAGTAGAAAAGATGAGGAGTCAGAAATGAGAAGAGAGTAGTGGTCTAGGTCTTTAGCTTAGTGGTCGTGTGCTACAGTCAGCATGTGCTCTGATACCATCTCTGTAGCGACCAGACCTCAAACGGTCCAATCTCTGTGCTCTGGTGTCATCCCTGGATCAGTAATGCTGACACCACACAGTACTTGAAGGATTTATAACAGAGTAGCAATCACACACTTATTACATCGAGTGTCTCAAAAGAGAACTTATTACAATAAATATGGCTTAAGGCCATCTAATAACGATAACAGCGGAAGGCTTGGAAGATAAGTGAGTCCATCAACTCCAACGGTATCACTGAGTATAGAACCACGACCTAAAACTCCTTAATCGTCGTCTGAAAAGTCTGCAACATTAACGTTGCAGCCCGAAACGGGCCAGCACATGGAATATGCTGGCAATGTAACACATAGAGAGTAATGGAATGAAACAGCTATTCTATATGCATATTTGGCTGGTGGAAAGCTCTATGGTTACGGTTTTGCGAAAAGCCAATTTTTCCCTACTGCAAAGGAATAAATTTATTTAACTATCATGGTGGTTGTTAAACATTGAGAATGGTTGACAACATCCTCAATCCCAATTAAGCATCATCATTAAACAAAACCCAACAAAATTAATTTTAGAGTAACATGTTGAGATTCACATGATAATCCAAGTACTAGATACTCAAGATGTCCATAACCGGGGACACGACTAACCATGATTAGTTTATACACTCTGCAGAGGTTTGCGCACTTTTCCCCACAAGACTCGATCTCCTCCGTTTGGTTTCTCACACTACATGGTGTTTGAGAAAACGGATGACCGAGACATAGTCTTTCAGAAGCGCTAGCACCTTACGATCGGGTAGACCGTACCACCTACATCCCCTACATCTGCTAGTCTACCACTGTAAGAGTTCGCACGACTTAGTCTACTATGCTAGAGCCCATAATAGCTTGTGGCTGCACACGGAAGTTTCTAGCATGAATAATCTCATG
Organism: Triticum dicoccoides; assembly: GCF_002162155.2. Classification (NCBI taxonomy): domain Eukaryota; kingdom Viridiplantae; phylum Streptophyta; class Magnoliopsida; order Poales; family Poaceae; genus Triticum; species Triticum dicoccoides. The sequence continues at coordinate 270,790,561 of NC_041392.1, read as the reverse complement.
ATCCCTTTGAGCCTGGGTGGCGGTCTAAAAGAAAACAGGCAATCCTGGAATACCCAGGTACCTCAATCCACCCAGATGTGTGTTTAAGTTGCCACCTTAGATAAACCATTAATTAACAAACTCACATCTGTCATGGATATCACTCACCCAATCCATGTCTACTAGCATAGCATAGCAATAGTAAGCAAACGTAGAAGTAACTCCCAAAGGTTTGATAATAAACAGGTAATAGGTACTACCTCAACTACTTTCCATCCCACAATTTAATTAGATCCTAATCATGCAATGTTTGAGGATTTGATCTAATGCAATAAAACTGGGTAGTAGAAAGGTATGATCAAAGTGTTACTTGCCTTGCTGGTGATCGGCGAAACCTAGAGATTCGAAGTAACAGGCGGCGCATTTCGGGTATTCTATCGCAGACAAATAAACAAGCATACAATAAGTACTCATCTAATGCATAGGTAAAAGTCAAATAAGAGAACTAACCAGAAAGTTCAACTTAAGAACTACGGTTTGCAAAAAAGAATCAAATCGAACGAAACAACGAAAGTCAAACGGCGAAAGAAAACAACTTCGTTCTACTAATATGGATCTAAGGCATTTTTACAGTGGCAAAAACTTGTTTAAGTTGGTTAAACGGATAGAGGGTTTCGAGACGAAACTCCAGGCGCCTGAATCTCCTGATTCCGATAAACGAGCGAAAAGTTATACTAAAACAAAAATCGGATCAGAAATCGCGATCAGAAAATAATCGCGGAAAATCCGAGAAAAAGACAAACGACGAACGGATTAACGAACGAACGTTCGTTAACCGGATCTAAACGATGAGAACGTTCGTTAAAATGAACGAACGGGCGAATGCTCGTTATTTAGACTAAATCGAAAAAACCGACGAAAATCGATGGAAAACCGATCGATTTTTTTTAAAAAAACCGGCGGCACGGATTACGAGGCGAATCTCGGGCGGCGGGTTGGCGAGGCGGCGGCGTGGCGGCTCCGGTGACGGCAGGCGGCGGCGGGGCGGCGTGCGGCGCTAGCGGTGGCGGCGGGGTCGGGCGCAGGCGCTAGGGTTCGGGGCGCGGGCGGGCTGGCTTCGGCTGGGCTCCCCCCGGCTTATAAAGCCTACGCGGGCCGGAGTCCCGGTCGGACACGGCCCGTGGGTCGGTGCGATTTTTTTTTAATAATTACGTGCAGAAGAAAAATAAAAATAAATACTAAACGGACTCCAAAAATCCCAAAATAAATTTTCCCCGACTTCTAAAATCAAGCCGGACAAAGTGAACATTTATTTGGGGCCTAAATGAAATTTTTAAAAACGCATATTTTTCCTAAATTCAAATAAAATATCGAAAAACTCCGAAATAAAATCTTATTTGATTTCTTTATTAAATCCTCAATATTTCTTTATTTTGGGAAAGTCATTTTATTCCCTCTCTCATAATTTTGTAATAGAAATAATTGATGATAAAATAAATAAAATCAAATGATCCTATTCTCAATTTTTGAGAAAAGTCAAATATGAAAATAACGAAATCCCCAACTCTCTCCGTGGGTCCTTGAGTTGCTTAGGATTTCTAGGATCAAAACCAAAAGCAAATAATATATGATATGCATTGATGATCTAATGTATAACATTTCAAATTGAAAATTTGGGATGTTACACACTCGGGCCCAAAGTGACAAGCATTAAGCATGGCAAAGTCATAGCAATATCAATCTAAGAACATAGTGGATGCTAGGGATCAGGCCCTAACAAAACTAACTCGATTACATGATGAATATCATCCAACTCCTCACCGACTAGCGAGCCTACGAAGGAATTACTCTCTCCCGGTGGGGAGAGACATGGAATTGGCGATGGAGAAGGGTTGGTGACGACGAAGAACGAAGATCCCCCTCTTCGGAGCCCCAAACAGACTCCAGATATATCGTCCCGAGGAAGAACAGGGCTTGGCGGCAGCTCCATCTCGTGGATCACGATAATTCTTTCTCCCTGATTTTTTTCTGGAATAATGTGATTTCATAGCATCGGGGGGAGGGGGGGTCATCAGCAGGGCCACCAGGTGGGTACAACCCACATGGGTGCCCTAGGAGAGGGGGGCGCCCTGGTGGGTCGTGCCCACCCAGGGGCCCCTCTCTGGTGGGTCTTGGCTCCATAAATTCTTATTATTGGTATAAAAAATCCTCGCAAAGTTTCGTTCCATTCCGAGAACTTTTATTTCTGCACAAAAACAACACCATGGTAGTTCTGCTGAAAACAGCGTCAGCCCCTGGGTTAGTTTCATTCAAATCATGCAAATTAGAGTCCAAAACAAGAGGAAAAGCATGAGAAAAAGTAGATACGTTGGAGACATATCAACTCCCCCAAGCTTAAACCTTTGCTTGTCCTCAAGCAATTCAGTTGATAAGCTGAAATTGAGAAAGAAAAACTTTTACGAACTCTTTTGCTCTTGTTTGCATAAATAAGCTTAAACAGCACCCAGGTTTTCAGCCAACATTATAACTAACCATGTCAAAAATAACTCTTAAAGATTATAATGACTCATATCAATAACATAATCAGCTAGCGAGCAATAATAAGATATCTCAAACAACAACATGTTGTTAAAACAACCATGATATAATATGACAATAGTGGTATCTCGCTAGCCCTTTTCGAGACTGCAAAACATAAATGCAGAGCACCTCCAAAGTTCAAGCAGCGACTAAACATTGTAATTCATGGTAGAAAAGATCCAGTCATGATGCACCCAACATTAGCTAATCAGAATGCATAAATCATGACAGCTGTGCTCTACTCAGTTTCTGGCGCTTGTTTTTAGAAGGTGATGACACAACATAAAAGTAAATAAAAAGTCCCTTCGTAGAGGGAAGCATTGATTTGCAGAGGTGCCAGAGCTCAATTTTTAAAACAGAGATAAATGACAATTTTGAGACATGCCCCCTTCTCATTGACTTCACGACCATCAGTTATCAACATTTTCCATGCTAAGCACACTAGTGGCGGTTCCCAAGCGGAAAGTAAAGGTTTTGACTCCATTGGGAGTTTTTGTTTGATTATTCAAGAGATGAACTATTTTTCATGTTTGTAGTTTGGGATTGGGCATCCCTATTACCGCCCATTTCCTCGTCCGATGGTGAGTGAATATACACTCGACCTGAGGATAACCCGCTTAGCACGGAAGATATCGGCCACCTCCTGTTGTTCCATGAACGATCCCGGCACACAAAACGGATAATTTTTTAGAAGTTTTTAGAGGTGACACATGCAAATTTACTTAGGACGGCAGGGTAATACCGTATATAGGTAGGTATGGTGGACTCATCTGGAATAACTTTGGGTTCAAGGTTTTGATGTACAAGCAGAATTCCCACTTAGTACAGGCGAAGGCTAGCAATTAAGATTGAGAAGCGGCCAGCTAGAGAGCAACAACGATCATGACCAGGCATTATGCATAAGTAACATTGGACACTAGCATGAGTAGGATATGAACACCATGAACATAAACATTATAGAGGCTATGTTGGTTTTGATTCAACTACATGCATGAACATGTACCAAGTCAAGCCACTCGAACATTCGGAGGAGGATGCCATATCATGATACTACATTGCAATCATTTTAACACTATGTTGATATCCAAGATAAATCATTATCAACTCCCAGCTACTTATGCATGACATGAGAAACTATAGTCTCTAATTGTCATTGCAGACATGTTTAATCATAATGGGTTGAAGCCTGGATACCAGGTTAAACATATTTACACAAACGGAACAAGTCGAGTTCATACCAGTTTCTATTTGCCACGGCCAGTTCATCGAATGTCATCATTATTTCCTTTCACTTGCATGATCGAATGATATAAAAATAATAATAATAGTGCAAGAGTGTCATGGACTAAGCTGGAATCTGCAAAACATTTTATTCAACAGGAGAAGACAAGGTAAAGTGGGATCTTTATTAGTTCAACAGTTATTCATATGGGAGCCACTCAACATTTTCATTGTGGTCTTCTCCTTGATACAACTCGAATAAAAGAAAAGAATTTCAGAGAAACACACTGAAATATTTTTGGAGGTTTTGGTTTTCTTTAGCAAGCAAATAAAGGGGAAAAGGAAAAATGAGAAAAACTATTTACACGGGAAAGCTCCCAACAAGCAAAAGAAGAACAAGGAAATATTTTTGGATTTTCTTTTTAGTACTACTACTAAGCATGCATAGAAAGTAAATTAACTATGACTAATTTTTTTGTTTTTCTAAAGTTTTTCAAACACACAAGAAGAAAGGAAGAAAATAAATCTAAGCATGGATGATACAATGAAAAAGTGTGAGCACCGACAACTAGAATAATATGTGAACATGAATATAATGTCGGTGAGAAACATGTACTCCCCCAAGCTTAGGCTTTTGGCCTAAGTTGGTAATCGATCAGTAGCCTGGAGGGTAGTAGTTGGCGTGGTAGCTCATGGAGGCTCTCACTGCGGATGCCTCGACCTGCCGGGCTGCCACCACTGCTGCATTGTGAGCTCGGGCCTCTCTCTCAAGAACAAAATATCTCCCCTTGCCATGACAATCAAAGAGAGCAGGCGCATGCAAATATGTGTCCACAACATGTGATTGGTTACACAACAAATTATAAGTGAAGTTATCAGCCCTTCCCTTGAGAATCTTATGCTCCTTTAAGGCATCAAAATCTAAATATCGAGTGGGTAAGATAGGGTCAAAGGGCAAAGGTGAAACACCCAGTCCTCGTGCGAAACGTGTGGCATAAATTCCACCATACAACCATCCACTTTTGGCGTTATGCTGAACTCTACGTGCCACAATCGCTCCAAGTTTATAATTCCTTTCACCAAAGAGCACGGTGTGAATGAGGCTCAAGTCTGGCAAGCAAAGTATGCTGCAGTCTTGCTTGCCTACTATGCATTTCCCATTAAATAATGCAAAGTACTGAATTGGGGGAAAGTGAATGCTCTTTATTCTTCCTTATTTCACCCCTCTATTTTCACCGTAACAAAGGCTAGTCAAGAAAGACTCATACTCAGCCTTTGATGGCTCATCAAGCGAGCCCCAAAATGGAAGTTTGCAATGGTAAGCAAAATTCTCTAGTGAGATAGTAAATGGTTCATCATAAAGCATAAAAGACACCCTAGACTCACGTGGAAAATATTTAAATCCTTTGAAAAATGATTCAGTGAGAAGATGGCGTTGTTCACACTTATCTGAGACGTAGGGACAGAGATTGGCATTGTGAACATATTGCTCAAATTCCTCCTTGATGACCACCTGCACCATATATTCATCGCAAGGCCATAATCATGTTTTGGTGGCGGCATCTCACATGGAACTTTCACTTGGTTCAACATAGGACTGACGAGCAGAACTGTCACTAGAAGATGCCCCCGAGGACCGTCTCCTCGAGGAACTCCTTCCAAATAGGTTCATCATGTCCGCGTACAATTTTCCTATGAACAAAAATCTGAATTTTTAGTCCACAAATTTTTTCAACAAAACTTCTTAAAACCAATAGCAACTACTGATAGGGATACATTGAGGCCATAACAAGCATTCAAACTACTTAGAACACTAAGAATTGAACATGCAAGCACATCTACAATAGCACCAAGAGTAGCTATTTATTCAAAGTATAAACCACTAAAACAAAAACTAATTGGACAAATGATGGAGTCACATACCAAGCAACAAACCCCCGAAACAGTTTCAGAAATGGAGCTTCGAGCAAAGAGATCGAAATCCGCGGGTTTGAGCTCAAGAACATGGGAGAGAGAGCAAGAGTGATTTTTTCTGGAGGTAGGTGACAATGTGGGATGAAGAGATAAGTGAGGGGGCCCACGTGGGGACCACAACCTACCAGGGCGCGCCTGGGGGCTCTGGCGCGTCCAGGTGGGTTGTGCCCACCTAGTGCACCTCCCTCTGGTAATTATTGCACCAAAAATTGTTAAATATTCAGGAAAAAATCATATAAAATTTTTAGGGCATTCTGAGAACTTTTATTTTTGGGTCATTTTTTTATCAGGAAATTCAGAAAACAGACAAAACATGGCATGTTAGTTTATTTAACTAATAGAAACAGAGAATAAAAAGTAGGGACGGAAAGTAGTGCTTACTAAATTCATAAACTTCATACCGTTCAAAAATGATCCATTAATAAGGTTGATCAAGTCTTATTAACAACCACTTTTGATTAGCATGAAACTGAAGAACTTTCGTAAATCACTAAGTTACCTCAATGGGGATATGCATTTCCCCAACAATAAGCATTTCATATTTCTTTTTGACAGTAGGTAGAGGTATTTGAAAACTTCCAATAGTGATTGTCAGAGATTTTTCAATAACATTAATACCATTCACTTGGAATTGTTTATTCAGAAAGTGCACCATATGCTCATTGCCATTAATAGGAAAAGTGACCTTGCTTTTATTGCAATCAATAACAGCCCCTGCAGTATTCAAGAAGGGTCCACCAAGGATAATCGACATGTTGTCGTCCTCGGGCATCTCAAGTTTAACAAAGTCAGTCAAAATAGCAACATTAGCAACAACAACGGGCACATCCTCACAGATACCGATAGGTATGGCAGTTGATTTGTCAGCCATTTGCAAAGATATTTCAGTAGGTGTGAGTTTATTCAAGTCAAGTCTTTTATATAAAGAGAAAGGCATAACACTAACACCAGCTCCTAAATCACACAAAGCAGTTTTCACATAATTCTTTTTGATAGAGCAAGGTATAGTTGGTATTCCCGGATCTCCAAGTTTTTTAGGTACTCCACCTTTGAAAGTATAATTAGCAAGCATAGTGGATATTTCAACTTCTGGTATTTTTCTCTTATTTGTGATGATGTATTTCATATACTTTGCATAAGGAGGCATTTTCAGGATATCAGTCAAGCGAGTACGAAAAAAGACTGGCCTCAGCATTTCAGCAAAGCGTTCAAATTCTTCATCATCATTTTTTAGTTGACTTGGGTGGAAAAGGCATAGGTTTTTGAACCCATGGTTCTCTTTCTTTACCATGTTTTCTAGCAATGAAGTCTCTTTTGTCATATCTTTTATTTTTAGCTTGTGGGTTATCAAGATCAATAGGTGGTTCTATCTCCACATCATTATCTGGTTCTTTATCATTGTTGGGTTGAGTGTCTTCATGAACCTCATCATTATAATTTTATTATCATTAGGTGAGTGTTCATTACTAGATTGATTTTCAGCATCAGAGATAGAAGTTTCATTTTTATTATCAGGAGGTTTCTCTATTTCAGGTTCACTAGAGGCATGCAAAATCCTATCATTTTTCTTTTTCTTTTTAGAAGGACTAGGTTCACTAGTGTCCCTCAGGATAAAGTGGTTCCTGAGTCATTTTACCTCCTCTAGTTGCAATTCTAACAGCAAAGTCATGCATATTGTGATTCATTTCATCAAGTAATTCCCTTTGTGATTTAGCAACTTGTTCTAACTGAGTTTGAACCTTAGAAGCATGTTTTCCAACACCTCTAACATTATTTGAGATTCTAAATAACAAGTCACTCAAGCGAGCAATCATATCAGAATTGTATTTCAATTGTTCCATAACATTTGCATTGAAGTGATCTTGTTTTCTAATATAGTTTTCAAACTCATAAAGGCATTGACTAGGATGCATATTGTGAGGATTATCATTATCATTAAACTTCATAAGAGAATTTACCTCTACCACCTTAGGCAGTGGTGGTGTATTAAGCCCATGTATTTCTTCAATAGGAGGTAAATTTTTAACATCCTCAACTTTAATACCTTTTTCCTTCATAGATTTCTTTGCCTCTTGCATATCTTCGGGGCTGAGATATAATATACCCCTCTTCTTCAGAGTGGGTTTAGGCGGTGGTTCAGGAATAGTCCAATCATCATAATTTTTCAATATGTTATTCAATAATTGTTCAGCTTGTCCAATAGTTCGTTCCCTGAAAACACAACCAGCAGAACTATCTAGGAAGTCCCTAGAAGCATCGGTTAGTCCATTATAGAAGATATCAAGTATTTCATGTTAAGAGGATGATCAGGCAAAGCATTAAGTAATTTGCAAAGCCTCCCCCAAGCTTGTGGGAGACTCGCTTCTTTAGTTTGCACAAAGTTAAATATTTCCTGTAAGGCAGCTTGTTTCATATGAGCAGGAAAATATTTTTGAGAGAAGTAATAAAGCATATCCTAGGACTACGCACACAACCAGGAGCAAGAGTATTGTACCAAGATTTAGCATCACCCTTTAATGAGAAAGGAAATAATTTGAGAATAAAGTAATAGCGAGTTTTCTCATCATGAGTAAAAATGGTGGCTATATCATTCAACATAGTAAGATGTGCCACAAAAGCTTCAGTTTCATAACCATGGAAAGGATCAAATTCAACCAAAGTAATTAACTCTGGGTGGACAAAGAATTCATAATCCTTATCATCAATAAATATAGGTGAAGTAGCAAACTTAGGATCACATTTCATTCTAGCATTCAGAGATTTTTCATTATACTTGCATAGTAATTTCTCTAGATCATCTATATTATTGCAAGCAAGAATATCTCTAGTTGCTTCTTCACTCATAACATAAACTTCCGGTACCTTAGGTAATTCATATCTAGGAAGGCTAGTTCTAGCAGGTGTTTTAGGAGTTTCAGTATCAAGCTCATCATCAGATTCAACAACATCATGTTGTATAACTCTAGCAATTTGTTTATCAAGAAAATTACCAAGTGGCACATCATTATCAAGCAAGGTACCAGTATCATCATAAGCATCATTCATAGTAGAAGTAGCATCATCAATAACTTGCGACATATTAGAATAATAGCATGTGGTGGTGTTGTAAGTTTATTCATAACAGAAAGTGAATCTAAAGCAAAACTGGATGGCAGTTCCTTACCTCCCCTCGTCTTTGAGGGAAATATCTTAGTCTTAGCATCCTTTAGATTCTTCATAGTGATAATATGATAATAATCCCAAGTGACTCAAGAAATATAGCTATGCTCCCCGGCAACTGCGCTAGAAAAAGGTCTTGATAACCCACAAGTATAGGGGATCGCAATAGTTTTCAAGGGTAGAGTATTCAACCCAATTTTATAGATTCGACACAAGGGGAGCGAAAGAATATCTGAAGGTATCAACAGCTGAGTTGTTAATTCAACCACACCTAGAGATTAATTATCTGCAGCAAAGTGATAAGTAGCAAAGTAGTTTGATAATTTTGATAGTAGTGATAGCAACAATAGTAATAGTAACAGTGATAGCAGTAATTTTGTAGCAAGTGTAACAGTGATGATAGCAGTAGTAACTTAGCAGAAACAATATGGAAAAGTTCGTAGGCATTGGATCGGTGACTTGTTGGATGATATTCATCATGAAACAGTTATAACCTAGGGCGATACGACACTAGCTCCAATTTTTCATCGATATAATGTAGGCATGTATTCCATAAATAGTCATACGTGCTTTATTAAAATAACTTGCATGACATCTTTTGTCCTACCCTCCCGTGGCAGTGGGGTCCATATTGGAAACTAAGGGATATTAAGGCCTCCTTTTAATACAGAACCGGAACAAAGCATTAACACATAGTGAATACATGAACTCCTCAAACTACGGTTATCACCGGGAGTGGGCCCGGTTGTTGTCACTCCGGGGTTGCCGGATCATAACCGTAGTAGCTGACTATAACTTGCAAGATCAGATCTAGAACATGGATATAATGATGATAACATAAACGGTTCAGATCTGAAATCATGGCACTCGGGCCCAAAGTGATAAGCATTAAGCATGGCAAAGTCATAGCAACATCAATCAAAGAACATAGTGGATACTAGGGATCAGGCCCTAACAAAACTAACTCGATTACATGATGAATATCATCCAACTCCTCACTGACCAGCGAGCCTACGAAGGAATTACTCACTCCCGGTGGGGAGCATCATGGAATTGACTATGGAGAAGGGTTGGTGATGACGAAGAACGAAGATCCCCCTCTCCGGAGCCCCAAACGGACTCCAGATCTGCCCTCCCGAGGAAGAATAGGGCCTGGTGGCGGCTCCGTCTCATGGATCACAATAATTCTTTCTCCTTGATTTTTTTTCTGGAATCATGTGATTTTATAGTATCAGGGGGGTCATCAGCGGGCCACTCTGGTGGGTTGTGCCCACCCAGGGCCCCCTCTCTGGTGGGTCTTGGCTCCAGAAATTCTTATTATTGGTATAAAAAATCCTCGCAAAGTTTCGTTCCATTCCGAGAACTTCTATTTCTGCACAAAACAACACCATGGTAGTTCTGCTGAAAACAGCGTCAGCCCAGGGTTAGTTTCATTCAAATCGTGCAAATTAGAATCCAAAACAAGAGGAAAAGCGTGAGAAAAAGTAGATACGTTGGAGAAGTATCAGTCCTCTGAAATGTAATGTCCAGTTAACAGTTTGGTCCAACAATTGCTACATTTCATAGTACTGTTCGCAAGCATTCTTTGTTTTGTTAACTGTCTTATCTTCTAGTACATTTTTCTATTCTGCAATGTCGTGCTCAGTTAACTATTTTGGTTCATTTGGCCTGCTTTCCATTTAACTGTTTGGTTCAATTTTGCAATTTGATTTTCATTTGCTATGGGTACAATTTTGTATTGTTATGCATGTGACACCAATCGAATTTGGCTGTACTCAATACATATTCTACTGATAGTATGGCAACTCTCAGTTAACCTGATCAAGATCTTCCTTATGAGTCTTGCAGGGAAACAATGGGAGATAATGCGGTTTACCATCGAGGTTTGTACAAGCACGGTACTTTGGCTAATAGCACATTATTGTCAGAGGTTTAGACCCACTGTTCGACCCATTTTGCATATGGGGAAATGAGATGTCCAGGAATATCAGTCAAGTCAATAAACTCAGAAAGATTGTTAGGATGAAGAAACTTGCAACGAATAATAGCAAGATCTTTGTTTGCACAATGAAAAAGACATTAGTCAACTATAGGATGGTACTAACTCTTTTACCTTGTTTTACCCCTTGCGCCATTTTAAAATTTATAACAGCGATTTATGCATATCTTTGTTTTCAGTACTTTTCAAAGTAGTTCACCGATGATTACCTCTCAAACCACCTGCATGGTCAAGAGGCGAGGAAGGTATTCATTCAACACCCACGGTACAATATTGAAGTCTTGATGATGAGGACGAAGGTTGGGCGGGAAATTATCCATAGCCACTGGCCTAAAGTTGCAAGGACATTCAACATCACTGAAGGCTCAATATTTGCCTTCCATTTTTGCAGTTTCCTAGATGAGATTCATCTGTCTATTTACCGTGTATGATGCTACTTTCCAAAGGTTTTTGATGCTGCATGTGAAATTTGGTGCAGTTGTGTAATGGCGTAACTGAGTGCCGAAGCTATCTGATGTAATTCGATTATGAAATCCTGGTTGTTGTTATACGGATATGAAATATCAGGTGTGTTTTATAAGAAATATCAATTTGATTAGTATATAGATTATCAATAATAGGCTAATTACCCTGCTTATTGGGGTTTTCTATTGCAGACGGTTACTCAGATAGCACCATGGGCGATGAACTCAAACAACCCGCACAGTTTCTAGAAAGTAGGCGTGTTCGATCAACTAACAATCACACACGGATTCCGGAAGCGAACCGTTTGCGTTAGGCCACCTTGAAATGTTTCCACACAAAGAACTGTGTGTGATATACATACGAACGGAAATGATTTTCTGGGATTCACCATGTGGGATGTACATACGAACAAAAATGATTGGGTTTTGATGCCTCGCCCGATCGCACACGAGCTCATTTGGCCCCAGCCTGTGTCCTATCCCCGACGGTTTCTGGGTCGTGTGGGAAGGACCCCCTATCGCCCACACTCACTGGGCGACGGTTCCAAATGCCGTCGCGGAAAGGGGTTAAAAACCGTTTGTATAGCACGTTGTTGTATGATAACCCACAAGTATAGGGGATCGCAACAGTTTTCGAGGATAGAGTATTCAACCCAAATTTATTGATTCGACACAAGGAGAGCCAAAGAATATTCTGAAGTATTAGCAGCTGAGTTGTCAATTCAACCACACCCGGAAACTTAATATCTGCAGCAAAGTATTTAGTACCAAAGTAATATGATAGTGGTGATAACGGTAGCAAAAGGTAACAGTAGTAAAAGTAATATTTTTGGTATTTTGTAGTGATGGTAGCAATAGCAACGGAAAAGTAAATACGCGAAGAACAATATATGGAAAGCTCGTAGGCAATGGATCGGTGATGGAGAATTATGCCGGATGCGGTTCATCATGTAACAGTCATAACCTAGGGTGACACAGAACTAGCTCTAGTTCATTGATATAATGTAGGCATGTATTCCAAACATAGTCATACGTGCTTATGGAAAAGAACTTGCATAACATCTTTTGTCCTACCCTCCCGTGGCAGCGGGGTCCTTACGGAAACTAAGAGATATTAAGGTCTCCTTTTAATAGAGAACCGGAACAAAGCATTAACACATAGTGAATACATGAACTCCCAAACTACGGTCATCACCGGTAAGTATCCCGATTATTGTCACTTTGGGGTTAACGGATCATAACACATAATAGGTGACTATAGACTTGCAAGATAGGATCAAGAACACTCATATATTGATGAAAACATAATAGGTTCAGATCTGAAATCATGGCACTCGGGCCCTAGTGACAAGCATTAAGCATAGCAAAGTCATAGCAACATCAATCTCAGAACATAATGGACACTAGGGATCAAACCCTAACAAAACTAACTCGATTACATGATAGATCCCATCCAACCCATCACCGTCCAACAAGCCTATGATGGAATTACTCACGCACGGTGGTGAGCATCATGAAATTGGTGATGGAGGATGGTTGATGATGACGATGGCGACGGATTCCCCTCTCCGGAGCCCCGAACGGACTCCAGATCAGCCCTCCTGAGAGGTTTTAGGGCTTGGTGGCGGCTCCGTATCGTAAAATGCGATGATTTCTTCTCCCTGATTTTTTTCTCCCCGAAACTCAATGTATGGAGCTGGAGTTGGAGTCGGAGAGGCAACAGGGGGCCCACGAGGTAGGGGGCGCGCCCTAGGGGGGCAGGCGCGCCCCCACCCTCGTGGCAAGGTGGTGGCCCCCCTGGCCTTCATCTTTGGCAAGTATTTTTCTTATTTTCTGAAAAGTGTCTCCATGAAGTTTCAGGCCATTCCGAGAACGATTGCTCATGCACATAAATAACACCATGGTAATTCTGCTGAAAACAACATCAGTCCGGGTTAGTTCCATTCAAATCATGCAAGTTAGAGTCCAAAACAAGGGAAAAGTGTTTGGAAAAGTAGATACGTTGGAGACGTATCAACTCCCCCAAGATTAAACCTTTGCTTGTCCTCAAGCAATTCAGTTGATAAACTGAAAGTGATAAAGAAAAACTTTTACAAACTCTGTTTGCTCTTGTTGTTGTAAATATGTAAAGCCAACATTCAAGTTTTCAGCAAAGATTATAACTAACCACATTCACAATAACGCATAGATCTCAAGTTTACTCATATCAAAGCATAATCAACTAGCGAGCCATAATAATGAATCTCGGATGACAACACTTTCTCAAAACAATCATAATAAGATATAACAAGGTGGTATCTCGCTAGCCCTTTCTGAGACCGCAAAACATAAATGCAGAGCACCTTTAAAGACCAAGGACTGACTAGACATTGTAATTCATGGTAAAAGAGATCCAATCAAGTCATACTCAATGTAAACTAACAGTAATGAATGCAAATGACAGCGGTGCTCTCCAACTGGTGCTTTTTAATAAGAGGATGATGACTCAGCATAAAAGTAAATAGATAGGCCCTTCGCAGAGGGAAGTAGGGATTTGTAGAGGTGCCAGAGCTCAGTTTTGAAACAGAGGTGAATAATATTTTGAGCGGTATACTTTCATTGTCAACATAACAACCAAGAGATGGCGATATCTTCCACGCTACACACATTATAGGCGGTTCCCAAACAGAATGGTAAAGTTTATAATCCCCCTTCCACCACAAGCATTAATCCATGGCTTGCTCGAAACAACGAGTGCCTCCAACTAACAAGAGTCCCAGAGGGAGTTTTGTTTGCAATTATTTTGATTTAGTTTGCATAAAGCATGGGACTGGGCATCCCAGTGACCAGCCATTTATCTCGTGAGTGAGGAGCGGAGTCCACTCCTCTTGAGAATAACCCGCCTAACATGGAAGATACAGACAACCCTAGTTGATACATGAGCTATTCGAGCATACAAAACAGGATATTTATTGGAAGGTTTAGAGTTTGGCACATACAAATTTACTTGGAACGGCAGGTAGATACCGTATATAGGTAGGTATAGTGGACTCATGTGGAATAACTTTGGGGTTTAAGGGACTGGATGCACAAGAAATATTCCCGCTTAGTACAGGTGAAGGCTAGCAAAAGACTGGGAAGGACCAACTAGAGAGCGACAACAGTCATGAACATGCATTAAAATTAATCAACACTGAATGCAAGCATGAGTAGGATATAATGCACCATGAACATAAATATCATGAAGGCTATGTTGATTTTGTTTCAACTACATGCGTGAACATGTGCCAAGTCAAGTCACTTAAATCATTCAGAGGAGGATACCACCCTATCATACCACATCATAACCATTTTAATAGCATGTTGGCACGCAAGGTAAACCATTATAAATCATAGCTAATCAAGCATGTCACAAGAAACTATGATCTCTAGTTGTCATTGCAAACATGTTTATTCATAATAGGCTGAATCAGGAACGATGAACTAATCATATTTACAAAAACAAAAGAGGTCGAGTTCATACCAGCTTTTCTCATCTCAACCAGTCCATCATATATCATCATAATTGCCCTTCACTTGCACGAGCAAACGATGTGAATAATAATAATAGTGCACGTGCATTGGACTAAGCTAGAATCTGCAGGCATTCAATAAATAGGAGAAGACAAGGCAATATGGGCTCTTTTGTCAGATCAACAATAATGCATATAAGAGCCTCTTCAACAATTTAATTATGGTCTTCTCCTATCGACCCCCAAAGAAAAGAAAAGAAATAAAACTATTTACACGGGAAAGCTCCCAACAAGCAAAAGAAGAACATGAAATGTTTTTGGGTTTTCTTTTTAATTACTACTACAAGCATGGAAAGTAAACTAATTAAAAGCTACAACTAATCTTTTTGGTTTTTCTTAAGGTTTATTAAACACACAAGAAGAAAACATAAAAAAGGAAAATAAACTAGCATGGATGATACAATGGAAAAGTATGAGCACCGACATCTAGCAATGAGTGTGTGAGCATATATGTAATGTCGGTGAGAAATACGTACTCCCCCAAGCTTAGGCTTTTGGCCTAAGTTGGTCTAGGGCCACGGCTGGCCTAGCGGATATCCATAATAATAGTTGGGGTCGTACTGTGATGTAGAAGAGGAAGACTCCGATTGCCACTGGCTGACAATCATCTCCGGATCCCACTGATAATTAGACTGTCGTGAAGGATCAAATTGTGGTTCCGGCTCTGGCTCCTCGGCCGGTGCAGGGTTCCGGTAGGCATGAATAGCCGTCAACAGAACAAGGTACGTGCCTACAGTCAAATCAAACAAAGAAGGAGCAGGCAAGGTAATAGTCTCAGGATGATGTTTATTAAAGAACAATTGATATTTAAGCTCTCCTTCCCTATTGTTAACAATAAAATCATGCACTACCATACTTTTATAATCTAAATAAACACGAGGCAGCACCTTTTATTCCTTCTCATAATGCCTAATAGGTATGTTAAAATATGCAACTAGGCGTGTAGCATAGATGCCTCCAAAGATGGGGCCCTTGGTACGGTTCAGACTTAACCGTTTGGCAATAATGCCGCCCATACTAAAAGAGTTATCACCGTATAAACCATGGTGCAAAATAATAATATCAGGGATACTCAGGTTTCCACAGTTTCCGCGACCAATCAAGCAATGACTAGCAAATAATGCAAAATAACATAAAACAGGAAAGTGTATGCTAGTGATTCGTGCATCGGAAACCTTCCTTGTTTCCCCTACAGTGATAGTATCGATAAATCCCTCCACATCATCACGGTGAGGTTCTTCTGTCTTGCCCTCAAAAGGGACTAAACAAATCCGACAGAAATCATAAAGTGACATCTCCTTATGCTCATCATATAAATAAAACTCCACCGTAGGTGGTGAGCTCCTAGAATGGAAATGAAAGTTTTGCACAAAGATATTTGTGAGCAAGAGATACTGATCGCATTGGTCGTGGAGGAAAGTGGTAAGGCCTGCAGTCTGAGCCAATTCATGAAAATCTTCATAAATCCCGACTGCTCTCAAGAAATCCTCGGGAGGCCATTCACATGCCCGAACCTCCGTGATGCGAGGCAGATTATACTTAGGCTTTGGTGCCTTTTCCTTTGAACTTTGGCTCGATGAGCCCCTCAAAAGTCTCCTCATCATTTTCTGAAAAATTCTGAAATTTTTAGTAACTTCAAAATAAAAGTAAACCAAACTCAATAATATTGATAGTAACTACTCCTACAAGTGACTAGGGCCTATATCATGCATCAAAACTACTTTTGACCATATAAATTTGACATGCAAGCTCAAGAACAGGGTCACCTAAGCAGCAAAAATTTGCAACGAATAAAGCACTAGAACAAAAACTAATTGGACCAATGGGGGAGTCACATACCAAGGAACAATCCCCCAAGCAGTTTTGTGAGAGGTGCTTTGAGTAAGGAGATCGAAAATGGCAGCAAAACGAGCTTGGACTCGGGTTTGAGCCGGTTATTCGTGTTTGGGGGAGGAAGAAGGAGTGTATGGGTGAAAGGATAAGTGGAGGAGGGCCACCGTGGGCCCACGAGGCAGGGGGCGCGCCCTAGAGGGGTGGGCGCGCCCTCCACCCTCATGGGCAGGTGGTTGGCCCCCTGGTGTGTTCTCAGTTCCATAAATCCTCAAATATTCTAGAAAAAAATATATTTAATTTTCAGGGCATTTGGAGAACTTTTATTTTCAAGGTATTTTATATTGCACGGATAATTAGATAACAGACAGAAAAATATTTATTTTTATTTTATTTAATATAAATAATAGAAAGTAAAAAGGAGGGTACAGAAGGTTGTGCCTTCTAGTTTCATCCATCTCATGATCATCAAAAGGAATCCACTAACAAGGTTGATCAAGTCTTGTTAACGAACTCATTCCGAATAACATGGAAACAGAGAAATTTCGAATAGCACTATGTTACCTCAACAGGGATATTCACATACCCAATAATAAGAATATCATATTTCTTCTTGACAGTAGGAAGAGGAAATTCAAAACCTCCAAATATAATTGATGGAATTTTTCCAATAGAGTTGATACTATGAACTTGAGGTTGTTTCCTCGGAAAGTGTACCGTATGCTCATTACCATTAACATGAAAAGTGACATTGCCTTTAGTGCAATCAATAACAGCCCCTGCAGTATTCAAAAAGGGTCTTCCAAGAATAATAGAAATACTATCGTCCTCGGGAATATCAAGAATAACAAAGTCCGTTAAAATAGTAACGTTTGCAACTACAACAGGCACATCCTCACAAATACCGACTGGTATAGCAGTTGATTTATCAGCCATTTGCAAAGATATTTCAGTAGGTGTCAACTTATTCAAATCAAGTCTACGATATAAAGAGAGAGGCATAACACTAACACCGGCTCCAAGATCACATAAAGCAGTTTCAACATAGTTTCTTTTAATGGAGCATGGTATAGTGGGTACTCCTGAATCTCCAAGTTTCTTTGGTATTCCACCCTTAAAAGTATAATTAGCAAGCATGGTGGAAATTTCAGCTTCCGGTATCTTTCTTTTATTTGTAATAATATCTTTCATGTACTTAGCATAAGGATTGGTTTTGAGCATATCAGTTAATCGCATACGCAAAAAGATAGGTCTAATCATTTCAGCAAAGCGCTCAAAATCCTCATCATCCTTTTTCTTGGATGGTTTGGGAGGAAAAGGCATGGGTTTCTGAACCCAGAGTTCTCTTTCTTTACCATGTTTCCTAGCAACAAAATCTTTTTTATCATAATGTTGATTCTTTGATTGTGGGTTATCAAGATCAACAACAGGTTCAATTTCTATATCATTATCATTACTAGGTTGAGCATCATCATGAACATTATTATTAGCATTATCACTAGTTTCAGGTTCATTACCAGATTGAGTTTCAGCATCAGAAATAGAAATATCATTTGGATTCTCAGGTGTTTCAACAATAGGATCACTAGAAGCATGCAAAGTCCTATCATTTTTCTTTTTCTTACTTTTAGAAGAACTAGGTGCATCTAAATTATTTCTCTGAGAATCTTGCTCAATTCTCTTAGGATGGCCTTCAGGATATAAAGGTTCGTGAGTCATTCTACCACCTCTAGTCATAACTCTAACAACATTATCATTATTCTTATTATTCAATTCATTGAGCAAATCATTTTGAGCTTTAAGTACTTGTTCTACTTGAGTGGTAACCATAGAAGCATGTTTACTAATAAGTTTAAGTTCACCTTTGACATTAGCCATATAATCACCCAAGTGTCCAAGCATATTTGAATTGTATTTTAATTGTCTACCAAAATAAGCATTAAAGTCTTCTTGCTTAGCCATAAATTTATCAAACTCATCTAAGCATGGGCTAGCAATTTTAGTAAATGGGATCACAGCTTTATCATATCTATAGAGAGAATTTACCTTTACTACCTGTGTCGGGTTATCAAGACCATGAGTTTCTTCAATAGGTAAAGGATTTGGATTATATGTTTCTTTAACATGCGGTAAATTAAGACCATGTATTTCTTCAATAGGAGGTAAATTCTTAACATCTTCAGCTTTAATACCCTTTTCTTTCATAGATTTCTTTGCCTCTTGCATATCTTCAGTACTGAGAAATAGAATACCCCTCTTCTTCGGAGTTGGTTTAGGAATAGGCTCAGGAATTGGCTCCGGAGGTGTCCAGTTATTTTCATTTGTCAACATATTATTCAATAAAATTTCAGCTTCATCCGGTGTTCTTTCCCTGAAAACAGAACCAGCATAACTATCGAGGTAATCTCTGGAGGCATCGGTTAGTCCATTATAAAAGGTATCAAGTATTTCATTTTTCTAAAGAGGATGATCAGGCAAAGCATTAAGTAATTGGAGAAGCCTCCCCCAAGCTTGTGGGAGACTCTCTTCTTCATTTTGCACAAAATTATATATCTCCCTTAAAGCAGCTTGTTTCTTATGAGCAGGGAAATATTTAGCAGAGAAGTAATAAATCATATCATGGGGACTACACACACAACCAGGATCAAGAGAATTAAACCATATTTTAGCATCACCCTTTAATGAGAACGGAAATATTTTAAGGATATAAAAGTAGCGAGTTCTCTCATCTTTAGTAAACAGGGTAGTTATATCATTTAATTTAGTAAGATGTGCCATAACAGTTTCAGATTCATAACCATGAAAAGGATCAGATTCAACCAAAGTAATTATATCAGGATCAACAGAGAATTCATAATCCTTATCAGTAACAAAGATAGGTGAAGTAGCAAAAGCAGGGTCAGGTTTCATTCTAGCATTTAGAGAGTGCTTACTACATTTAGCTAATAATCTTTTAAGTTCGGTTCTATTTCTGCAAGCTAAAATAGCTAAAGAAGCATCTTGATCAAAAACATAACCCTTAGGAATGGCAAGTGGTTCTTCATCATCACTTTCATCAGTATCATCAGATTTAATATTTTCAATTTCTCTAGCCCTAGCCAGTTGTTCATCAAGAAAAGCACTAAGTGGCATAGTAGTATCAGGCATAGAGGTAGTTTCATCATAAGTATCATGCATAACAGAAGTGGCATCATCAATAACTGTTGGGTTTCGTAGTAATTTCAAAAAATTTCCTACGCGCACACAGGATCATGTGATGCATAGCAACGAGAGGAGAGTGTTGTCTACGTACCCAACGCAGACTGACTGCAGAAGCGATGACACGACGTAGAGGAAGTAGTTGTACGTCTTCACGATCCAACCGATCAAGCACCGAAACTATGGCACCTCCGAGTTCGAGCACACGTTCAGCTCGATGACGATCCCCGGACTCCGATCCAGCAAAGTGTCGGGGAAGAGTTTCGTCAGCACGACGGCGTGGTGACGATCTTGATGAACTACAGCAGCAGGGCTTCGCCTAAACTCCGCTACAGTATTATCGAGGTATATGGTGGCAGGGGGCACCGCACACGGCTAAGGAATAGATCACGTGGATCAACTTGTGTCAACTTGTGTGTTTAGAGGTGCCCCTGCCTCCGTATATAAAGGAGCCAAGGGGGGAGGAGGCGCCGGCCAGGAGGAGGTGGCGCAGGAGGAGTCCTACTCCTACCGGGAGTAGGACTCCCCCCCAATCCTATTCCAACTAGGATTCCCAAGGGGGAAAGAGGGAGAGGGGTGGCCGGCCACCTCTCCTAGTCCTACTAGGACTAGGGGAAGGGGGGAGGCGCGCAGCCCCCTTGGGCTGCCCCTTTCTCCTTTCCACTAAGGCCCATGATGGCCCATATGGCTCCCGGGGGGTTCCGGTAACCTCCCGGTAACCCGGTAAAATCCCGATTTCACCCGGAACACTTCCGATGTCCAAACATAGACTTCCAATATATCAATCTTTATGTCTCGACCATTTAGAGACTCCTCGTCATGTCCGTGATCACATCCGGGACTCCGAACAACCTTCGGTACATCAAAATGCATAAACTCATAATATAACTGTCATCGTAACCTTAAGCGTGCGGACCCTACGGGTTCGAGAACAATGTAGACATGACCGAGACACGTCCCCGGTCAATAACCAATAGCGGGACCTGGATGCCCATATTGGCTCCTACATATTCTACGAAGATCTTTATCGGTCAGACCGCATAACAACATACGTTGTTCCCTTTGTCATCGGTATGTTACTTGCCCGAGATTCGATCGTCGGTATCCAATACCTAGTTCAATCTCGTTACCGGCAAGTCTCTTTACTCGTTCCGTAATACATCATCTCACAACTAACATATTAGTTGTAATGCTTGCAAGGCTTATGTGATGTGTATTACCGAGAGGGCCCAGAGATACCTCTCCGACAATCGGAGTGACAAATCCTAATCTCGAAATACGCCAACTCAACATTGACCATTGGAGACACCTGTAGTACTCCTTTATAATCACCCAGTTACGTTGTGACGTTTGGTAGTACCCAAAGTGTTCCTCCGGTAAACGGGAGTTGCATAATCTCATAGTCATAGGAACATGTATAAGTCATGAAGAAAGCAATAGCAACATACTAAACGATCGGGTGCTAAGCTAATGGAATGGGTCATGTCAATCAGATCATTCTACTAATGATGTGACCTCGTTAATCAAATAACAACTCATTGTTCATGGTTAGGAAACATAACCATCTTTGATTAACGAGCTAGTCAAGTAGAGGCATACTAGTGACACTCTGTTTGTCTATGTATTCACACATGTATTATGTTTCCGGTAAATACAATTCTAGCATGAATAATAAACATTTATCATGATTATAAGGAAATAAATAATAACTTTATTATTGCCTCTAGGGCACATTTCCTTCAGTCTCCCACTTGCACTAGAGTCAATAATCTAGATTACACTGTAATGAATCTAACACCCATGGAGCTTTGGTGCTGATCATGTTTTGCTCGTGGAAGAGGCTTAGTCAACGGGTCTGCAACATTCAGATCCGTATGTATCTTGCAAATCTCTATGTCTCCCACCTGGACTAGATCCCGGATGGAGTTGAAGCGTCTCTTGATGTGTTTGGTCCTTTTGTGAAATCTGGATTCCTTTGCCAAGGCAATTGCACCAGTATTGTCACAAAAGATTTTCATTGGACCCGATGCACTAGGTATGACACCTAGATCGGATATGAACTCCTTCATCCAGACTCCTTCATTTGCTGCTTCCGAAGCAGCTATGTATTCCGCTTCAC
Organism: Triticum dicoccoides; assembly: GCF_002162155.2. Lineage (NCBI taxonomy): Eukaryota > Viridiplantae > Streptophyta > Magnoliopsida > Poales > Poaceae > Triticum > Triticum dicoccoides. The sequence continues at coordinate 270,768,487 of NC_041392.1, read as the reverse complement.
ATGTAGATCCCGCTACGACGCTTTGTTTAGAACTGCACCAACTGACAGCTCCACCGTTTAATGTAAACACATATCCGGTTTGCGATTTAGAGTCATCCGGATCAGTGTCAAAGCTTGCATCAACGTAACCTTTTACGATGAGCTCTTTGTCACTTCCATATACGAGAAACATATCCTTAGTCCTTTTCAGGTATTTCAGGATGTTCTTGACCGCTGTCCAGTGATCCATTCCTGGATTACTTTGGTACCTCCCTGCTAAACTTATAGCAAGGCACACATCAGGTCTGGTACACAGCATTGCATACATGATAGAGCCTATGGCTGATGCATAGGGAACATCTTTCATATTCTCTCTTTCTTCTGCAGTGGTCGGGCATTGAGTCTTACTCAATTTCACACCTTGTAACACAGGCAAGAACCCTTTCTTTGCTTGATCCATTTTGAACTTCTTCAAAATTTTGTCAAGGTATGTGCTTTGTGAAAGTCCAATTAAGCGTCTTGATCTATCTCTATAGATCTTAATGCCTAATATGTAAGCAGCTTCACCGAGGTCTTTCATTGAAAAACTTTTATTCAAGTATCCCTTTATGCTATCCAGAAATTCTATATCATTTCCAATCAGTAATATGTCATCCACATATAATATCAGAAATGCTACAGAGCTCCCACTCACTTTCTTGTAAATACAGGCTTCTCCGAAAGTCTGTATAAAACCAAATGCTTTGATCACACTATCAAAACGTTTATTCCAACTCCGAGAGGCTTGCACCAGTCCATAAATGGATCGCTGGAGCTTGCACACTTTGTTAGCTCCCTTTGGATCGACAAAACCTTCTGGTTGCATCATATACAACTCTTCTTCCAGAAATCCATTTAGGAATGCAGTTTTGACATCCATTTGCCAAATTTCATAATCATAAAATGCGACAATTGCTAACATGATTCGGACGGACTTAAGCATCGCTACGGGTGAGAAGGTCTCATCGTAGTCAATTCCTTGAACTTGCCGAAAACCTTTTGCGACAAGTCGAGCTTTGTAGACAGTAACATTACCATCAGCGTCAGTCTTCTTCTTAAAAATCCATTTATTCTCAATTGCTTGCCGATCATCGGGCAAGTCAACCAAAGTCCATACTTTGTTCTCATACATGGATCCCATCTCAGATTTCATGGCTTCAAGCCACTTTACGGAATCTGGGCTCACCATCGCTTCTTCATAGTTCGTAGGTTCATCATGATCTAGTAGCATGACCTCCAAAACAGGATTACCGTACCACTCTGGTGCGGATCTTACTCTGGTTGATCTACGCGGTTCAGTAGTATCTTGATCTGAAGTTTCATGATCATTATCATTGGCTTCCTCACTAACTGGTGTAGGTGTCACTGAAACAGTTTTCTGTGATGAACTACTTTCCAGTAAGGGAGCAGGTACAGTTACCTCGTCAAGTTCTACTTTCCTCCCACTCACTTCTTTCGAGAGAAACTCCTTCTCTAGAAATGATCCATTCTTAGCAACGAATGTTTTGCCTTCGGATCTGTGATAGAAGGTGTACCCAACAGTTTCCTTTGGGTATCCTATGAAGTCACATTTCTCCGATTTGGGTTCGAGCTTATCAGGTTGAAGCTTTTTCACATAAGCATCGCAGCCCCAAACTTTAAGAAACGACAACTTTGGTTTCTTGCCAAACCACAGTTCATAAGGCGTCGTCTCAACGGATTTTGATGGTGCCCTATTTAACGTGAATGCGGCCGTCTCTAAAGCATATCCCCAAAATGATAGCGGTAAATCAGTAAGAGACATCATAGATCGCACCATATCTAGTAAAGTACGATTACGACGTTCGGACACACCATTACGCTGTGGTGTTCTGGGTGGCGTGAGTTGCGAAACTATTCCACAGTTTTTCAAATGTACACCAAACTCGTAACTCAAATATTCTCCTCCACGATCAGATCGTAGAAACTTTATTTTCTTGTTACGATGATTTTCAACTTCACTCTGAAATTCTTTGAACTTTTCAAATGTTTCAGACTTATGTTTCATTAAGTAAATATACCCATATCTGCTTAAATCATCCGTGAAGGTGAGAAAATAACGATATCCGCCACGAGCCTCAATATTCATCGGGCCACATACATCGGTATGTATGATTTCCAACAAATCTGTTGCTCTCTCCATAGTACCGGAGAACGGTGTTTTAGTCATCTTGCCCATGAGGCACGGTTCGCAAGTACCAAGTGATTCATAATCAAGTGGTTCCAAAAGTCCATCGGTATGGAGTTTCTTCATGCGCTTTATACCGATATGACCTAAACGACAGTGCCACAAATAAGTTGCACTTTCATTATCAACTCTGCATCTTTTGGCTTCAACATTATGAATATGTGTATTACTACTATCGAGATTCAATAAAAATAGACCACTCTTCAAGGGTGCATGACCATAAAAGATATTACTCATATAAATAGAACAACCATTATTCTCTGATTTAAATGAATAACCGTCTCGCATTAAACAAGATCCAGATATAATGTTCATGCTCAACGCTGGCACCAAATAACAATTACTTAGGTCTAATATTAATCCCGAAGGTAGATGTAGAGGTAGCGTGCCGACTGCGATCACATCGACTTTGGAACCGTTTCCCACGCGCATCGTCACCTCATCCTTTGCTAGTGCCCGCTTATTCTGTAGTCCCTCTTTCGAGTTGCAAATATTAGCAACAGAACCAGTATCAAATACCCAGGTGCTACTGCGAGCTCTAGTAAGGTACACATCAATAACATGTATATCACATATACCTTTGTTCACCTTGCCATCCTTCTTATCCGCCAAATACTTGGGGCAGTTCCGCTTCGAGTGACCAGTCTGCTTGCAGTAGAAGCACTCAGTTTCAGGCTTAGGTCCAGACTTAGGTTTCTTCTCTTGAGCAGCAACTTGCTTGCCGTTCTTCTTGAAGTTCCCCTTTTTCTTCCCTTTGCCCTTTTTCTTGAAACTAGTGGTCTTGTTAACCATCAACACTTGATGCTCCTTCTTGATTTCTACCTCTGCAGCTTTCAGCATTGCGAAGAGCTCGGGAATAGTCTTGTTCATCCCTTGCATATTATAGTTCATTACGAAGCTCTTGTAGCTTGGTGGCAGTGATTGGAGAATTCTGTCGATGATGCAATCATCCGGAAGATTAACTCCCAATTGAATCAAGTGATTATTATACCCAGACATTTTGAGTATATGCTCACTGACAGAACTGTTCTCCTCCATCTTGCAGCTATAGAACTTATTGGAGACTTCATATCTCTCAATCCGGGCATTTGCTTGAAATATTAACTTCAACTCCTGGAACATCTCATATGCTCCATGACGTTCAAAACGTCGTTGAAGTCCCGATTCTAAGCCGTAAAGCATGGCACACTGAACTATCGAGTAGTCATCAGCTTTGCTCTGCCAGACGTTCATAACATCTGGCGTTGCTCCAGCAGCAGGCCTGGCACCCAGCGGTGCTTCCAGGACGTAATTCTTCTGTGCAGCAATGAGGATAATCCTCAAGTTACGGACCCAGTCCGTGTAATTGCTACCATCATCTTTCAACTTTGCTTTCTCAAGGAACGCATTAAAATTCAACGAAACAACAGCACGACCAATCTATCTACAATCAACATAAACAAGCAAGATACTATCAGGTACTAAGTTCATGATAAATTTAAGTTCAATTAATCATATTACTTAAGAACTCCCACTTAGATAGACATCCCTCTAATCCTCTAAGTGATTACGTGATCCAAATCAACTAAACCATAACCGATCATCACGTGAGATGGAGTAGTTTTCAATGGTGAACATCGTTATGTTGATCATATCTACTATATGATTCACGCTCGACCTTTCGGTCTCCGTGTTCCGAGGCCATATCTGCATATGCTAGGCTCGTCAAGTTTAACCTGAGTATTCTGCGTGTGCAAAAACTGGCTTGCACCCGTTGTAGATGGACGTAGAGCTTATCACACCCGATCATCACGTGGTGTCTGGGCACGACGAACTTTGGCAACGGTGCATACTCAGGGAGAACACTTCTTGATAATTTAATGAGAGATCATCTTATAATGCTACCGTCAATCAAAGCAAGATAAGATGCATACCAAGATAAACATCACATGCAATCAATATAAGTGATATGATATGGCCATCATCATCTCGTGCTTGTGATCTCCATCTCCGAAGCACCGTCATGATCACCATCGTCACCGGCGCGACACCTTGATCTCCATCGTAGCATCGTTGTCGTCTCGCCAATCTTATGCTTTCACGACTATCACTACCATTTAGTAATAAAGTTAAGCATTACATCGCGATTGCATTGCATACAATAAAGCGACAACCATACGGCTCCTGCCAGTTGCCGATAACTTGGTTACAAAACATGATCATCTCATACAATAAAATTCAGCATCATGCCTTGACCATATCACATCACAACATGCCCTGCAAAAACAAGTTAGACGTCCTCTACTTTGTTGTTGCAATTTTTTACGTGGCTGCTACGGGCTTAAGTAAGAACCAATCTCACCTACGCATCAAAACCACAACGATAGTTTGTCAAATAGACTCCGTTTTAACCTTCGCAAGGACCGGGCGTAGCCATACTTGGTTCAACTAAAGTTGGAGAGACAGTCGCCCGCAAGCCATCTCTGTGCAAAGCACGTCGAGGGAACCGGTCTCGCGTAAGCGTACGCGTAAGATTGGTCTGGGTCGTCTCGTCCAACAATACCGCCGAACCAAAATATGACATGCTGGTAGGCAGTATGACTTGTATCGTCCACAACTCACTTGTGTTCTACTCGTGCATATAACATCAACATCAATAACCAGGCTCGGATGCCACTGTTGGGTTTCGTAGTAATTTCAAAAAATTTCCTACGCGCACACAGGATCATGTGATGCATAGCAACGAGAGGAGAGTGTTGTCTACGTACCCAACGCAGACTGACTGCGGAAGCGATGACACGACGTAGAGGAAGTAGTTGTACGTCTTCACGATCCAACCGATCAAGCACCGAAACTACGGCACCTCCGAGTTCGAGCACACGTTCAGCTCGATGACGATCCCCGGACTCCAATCCAGCAAAGTGTCGGGGAAGAGTTTCGTCAGCACGACGGCGTGGTGACGATCTTGATGAACTACAGCAGCAGGGCTTCGCCTAAACTCCGCTACAGTATTATCGAGGTATATGGTGGCAGGGGGCACCGCACACGGCTAAGGAATAGATCACGTGGATCAACTTGTGTCAACTTGTGTGTTTAGAGGTGCCCCTGCCTCCGTATATAAAGGAGCCAAGGGGGGAGGAGGCGCCGGCCAGGAGGAGGTGGCGCAGGAGGAGTCCTACTCCTACCGGGAGTAGGACTCCCCCCCAATCCTATTCCAACTAGGATTCCCAAGGGGGAAAGAGGGAGAGGGGTGGCCGGCCACCTCTCCTAGTCCTACTAGGACTAGGGGAAGGGGGGAGGCGCGCAGCCCCCTTGGGCTGCCCCTTTCTCCTTTCCACTAAGGCCCATGATGGCCCATATGGCTCCCGGGGGGTTTCGGTAACCTCCCGGTAACCCGGTAAAATCCCGATTTCACCCGGAACACTTCCGATGTCCAAACATAGACTTCCAATATATCAATCTTTATGTCTCGACCATTTCGAGACTCCTCGTCATGTCCGTGATCACATCCGGGACTCCAAACAACCTTCGGTACATCAAAATGCATAAACTCATAATATAACTGTCATCGTAACCTTAAGCGTGCGGACCCTACGGGTTCGAGAACAATGTAGACATGACCGAGACACGTCTCCGGTCAATAACCAATAGCGGGACCTGGATGCCCATATTGGCTCCTACATATTCTACGAAGATCTTTATCGGTCAGACCGCATAACAACATACGTTGTTCCCTTTGTCATCGGTATGTTACTTGCCCGAGATTCGATCGTCGGTATCCAATACCTAGTTCAATCTCGTTACCGGCAAGTCTCTTTACTCGCTCCGTAATACATCATCTCACAACTAACATATTAGTTGTAATGCTTGCAAGGCTTATGTGATGTGTATTACCGAGAGGGCCCAGAGATACCTCTCCGACAATCGGAGTGACAAATCCTAATCTCGAAATACGCCAACCCAACATCGACCATTGGAGACACCTGTAGTACTCCTTTATAATCACCCAGTTACGTTGTGACGTTTGGTAGTACCCAAAGTGTTCCTCCGGTAAACGGGAGTTGCATAATCTCATAGTCATAGGAACATGTATAAGTCATGAATAAAGCAATAGCAACATACTAAACGATCGGGTGCTAAGCTAATGGAATGGGTCATGTCAATCAGATCATTCTACTAATGATGTGACCTCGTTAATCAAATAACAACTCATTGTTCATGGTTAGGAAACATAACCATCTTTGATTAACGAGCTAGTCAAGTAGAGGCATACTAGTGACACTCTGTTTGTCTATGTATTCACACATGTATTATGTTTCCGGTAAATACAATTCTAGCATGAATAATAAACATTTATCATGATTATAAGGAAATAAATAATAACTTTATTATTGCCTCTAGGGCATATTTCCTTCAATAACATGCGACGTATTAGAACGAATAGCAGAAGCAGGTGTAGGTGTCGCAAGCTTACTCAAAACAGAAGGTGAATCAAGTGCAGAGCTAGATGGCAGTTCCTTACCTCCCCTCGTAGTTGAGGGATAGATCTTGGTTTTTGGATCTCTCAAGTTCTTCATAATGATAAGAAGATATATATCCCAAGTGACTCAAAGAATAGAGCTACGCTCCCTGGCAACGGCGCCAGAAAATAGTCTTGATAACCCACAAGTATAGGGGATCGCAACAGTTTTCGAGGATAGAGTATTATACCCAAATTTATTGATTAGATACAAGGGGAGCCAAAGAATATTCTCAAGTATTAGCAGCTGAGTTGTCAATTCAACCACACCTGGAAACTTAATATATGCAGCAAAGTATTTAGTAGCAAAGTAATATGATAGTGGTGATAACGGTAGCAAAAGGTAACAGTAGTAAAAGTAATATTTTTGGTATTTTGTAGTGATGATAGCAATAGCAACGGAAAAGTAAATACGCGAAGAACAATATGTGGAAAGCTCATAGGCAATGGATCGGTGATGGAGAATTATGCCGGATGCGGTTCATCATGTAACAGTCATAACCTAGGGTGACATAGAACAAGCTCCGGTTCATTGATGTAATGTAGGCATGTATTCCAAACATAGTCATACGTGCTTATGGAAAAGAACTTGCATGACATCTTTTGTCCTACCCTCCCGTGGCAGCGGGGTCCTTACGGAAACCAAGGGATATTAAGGTCTCCTTTTAATAGAGAACTGGAACAAAGCATTAACACATAGTGAATACATGAACTCCTCAAACTACGGTCATCACCAGTAAGTATCCCGATTATTGTCACTTCGGGGTTAACGGATCATAACACATAATAGGTGAGTATAGACTTGCAAGATAGGATCAAGAACACTCATATATTGATGAAAACATAATAGGTTCAAATCTGAAATCATGGCACTCGGGCCCTAGTGACAAGCATTAAGCATAGCAAAGTCATAGCAACATCAATCTCAGAACATAGTGGACAGTAGGGATCAAACCCTAACAAAACTAACTCGATTACATGATAGATCCCATCCAACCCATCACCGTCCAGCAAGCCTATGATGGAATTACTCACGCACGGTGGTGAGCATCATGAAATTGGTGATGGAGGATGGTTGATGATGACGATGGCGACGGATTCCCCTCTCCGGAGCCCCGAACGGACTCCAGATCAGCCCTCCCGAGAGGTTTTACGGCTTGGCGGCGGCTCCGTATCGTAAAACGTGATGATTTCTTCTCCGTGATTTTTTCTCCCCGAAACTCAATATATGGAGGTGGAGTTGGAGTCGGAGAGGCAATAGGGGGCCCACGAGGTAGGGGCGGCGCGCTCTAGGGGGGCAGGCGCGCCCCCCACCCTCGTGGCAAGGTGGTGCCCCCCCTGGCCTTCATCTTTGGCAGGTATTTTTCTTATTTTCTGAAAAGTGTCTCCGTGAAGTTTTAGGTCATTCCGAGAACGTTTGCTCCTGCACATAAATAACACCATGGTAATTCTGTTGAAAACAGCGTCAGTCCAGGTTAGTTCCATTCAAATTGTGCAAGTTAGAGTCCAAAACAAGGGCAAAAGTGTTTGGAAAAGTAGATACGTTGGAGACATATCATTGTACCAATGATCTTTATTAGATCTCACTCTTGCAAGTGACCGTGAAGGGATTGACAACCCCTTTTTCGTGTTGTGTGCAAATGTTTGTTAGTTTGTGCAGGTACATCTATTGGGGATTTGCTTGTACCTCCTACTGGACTGATACCTTGGTTCTTAACCGAGGGAAATACTTATATCTACTTTACTGCATCACCCTTTCCTCTTCAAGGGAAATAACAACGCAAGCTCAAGAAGTAGCAGGAAGAATTTTCGGCCGGGGAGGTTCTACATCAAGCCTACCAAGTACCTATCATAAACTCTCATCTCTTGCATTACATTATTTGCAATTTGCCTCGTTTTCCTCTCCCCCACTTCTAAAACATTTTCAGAAAATCACAAAAATATTTGTCTTTTTATTTGCCTTCTTTCGTTCGTCTTTTCATTTGCATTTTGGTTTGCTTGTGTGCTAGATTGCTTGCTTTGTCATGATGTCTCAAGAAAATACAAAGTTGTGTGACTTTTCCAACACTAATAATAATTATTTTATTAGTACTCTGATTGCTCCCGCCACTAGTGCGGAATCTTATGAAATTAATGTCGCCTTGTTGAATATTGTTATGAAAGAACAATTTTCTGGTAGTCCTAATGAAGATGCTGCATCCCATCTAAATACTCCGGTTGAATTGTGTGATATGCAAAAGAAAAAATATGTGGATAATCATATTGTTAAATTGAAGCTATTTTCGTTCTCACTACGAGATCGTGCTAAAACTTGATTTTCATCTTTGCCTAAAAATAGTATTGATTCATGGAACAAGTGTAAAGATGTTTTTATTTCCAAGTATCCCCCCGCTAAGATCATCTCTCTTAGGAACGATATAATGAATTTTAAGCAACTTGATCATGAACATGTTGCACAATCTTGGGAGAGGATGAAATTAATGATAAGAAACCACTACTGCAGGATGCTGCTAACGCAATACGACAATTAGAGACCCTTCGACAAAACTGTGTGTGATGCATTAATCGCAAATGGTGATGTAAAAAACCATCAAAAAGATGCAAAATGTTTGCGATGGTGGATACATCAAACACGGTTCAGATTTTAGATGCGTGTGAGATGTGGGGCATACAGTTGATCGATACAAACTGTTTGCGATGACACAGAACAACATAAATGGGCAGCCAGATCAAGGTGTGTGCAATATACGACATACAGTTCACCTCGATAAACTATTTGTGATGAGGTGGAACAACAGAAACGGGCAGCCAGATGAAGGTGTGTGCGATATACGACATACAATTCACTCAGATGAACTATTTATGATTAGGCAACACAGAAGAAACGGTCATCCCGATGAATGTGTGTGCGATATACGGCATACAGTTCACTCGGATGAACTATTTGTGTTAAGCCAAGAGGACAGAAATGGTTCAACTTAACAAGATGTGTGTCATACGCGACAAACATGTCTGCAATTGAAAATGTGTGGGAAGATGGATAACAACATAGATGATTCCCATTAACAAGTCGTGCGTGTTGTGGGCAAACGATTAGTGGTATACAATTGTGAGTGATTGATGAAAACATCACTCACGGGTTCCATTGTTTAGTCCTTGTGCAATGTGATTTGCTCTGTCCACACAACATCTATGCTCTGTCTACAGAGCATCAACATATGTACTTAAAAAGACAGCATTGCATAACCAAATCAATCATACAATTACACAAGTGACTACACACATAACATTTCCACACGCCAAAGTAAGCAATTACATGCATACTAAACTAGGAGAAACGAGGATCTAATCATCTATTTCTTTTTGCAATGACGCTTGCCGTTGCTCTGCTTCCGGATGGATCCTTGGCCGTTTTGGGGAAGGAGGCACTTCCTCATGTCAAAGATCCGCCTATACATCTCATAGCTTGTGTACGCCTCCATGGCCGCATGCACGACGTGAGCTTTGTCGAGTTTCTCCTTCCAGGCCGAGTGCCAGGCACACTTGTCCTTGTTGTAGGAATCCTTCATGTCTCTATAGTAGGGGTCGATGATGGCCTCGGCGAGGTGTACCAGTGAGTCCTTCTCATGCTCGTTGCTGCCCCAGATCTTGTATTGGCCCTGGATGTTGACAAGATTCTGGCAGGTGATGCTTGAATTCTTGAGCACCTTTACATCATTGGTGATGTCCATCATAGAGAGCATGTAGTGGGGGCTACTGGCAAACCTGGCAAAATGCTCGCAAGGCCTTGTGGCCAGGCAGTAGTGGTAGACGAGGACGTGATTGCGCATGCACATCTGGGCAACGACGACCTTGGGACGAGACCCAGCACGAGCGCGGGTGTACTTGAGGTCGAACCCGACCACCTTGTACTTCTCCTCAGCAAGCAACAACTCCATGATGTGGATGGAGTTCTCCACCCAGACCGGGTTGTTGGTGTACACCGTCGAGAGCTCCGTGAACCTTCTGTGGGTGTCCACCACGGCATGCCTGGTGAACTGCTGCTTGTCGTCGGCAGCCACTCGGAGCGCCATTGGAGCAGCACAGGATACCCTCTAAGACATTGTCGTAGTGGCTGTGCTTCTTGCAATAGTGGGGAGCAATCGAAAGGTAGAAGAGACACTAGGGTTAAATGGCCGCTGTAATAAATGGGGGCTGGCCAGCCTGTAATCATCACGTCTTGTCACCGCGTTCATAGCAGAGGATTCCAGAGCATGCTTGAGAACCCCACACGCATTTTGTTTGACCATGTGTGGGCTCGAAGAGGCGCCAAATGTATCGTTGTTGAGCTTGTTCCCGCGCAACCACGCAGTTTATGGTGCAAGCTTCCCGCTCGGCTAGTTTGACCATGCGTCGACTAGAAGAGGGGTAAATCATGGGTGTTTATTAGCAAAATGCTTTGTAAAAATGAAGTGTGTGGAATGACTTCGATCATAAGTTTACCCGTGGGTGATGAGGTCAAAGTTACACAGAAGGGTGATGATGGACACTCGAGTGTGATAATTAATTCTGCGCTCTACAGGGAACATGATTGAAGAAACCAACTGTGTGCAATAATGTCGAAGATCGCAGTCGAGTTAGCTATACATATCGTTTGCGATGAGATTGAGAAGGGAAACACATTCGAGAATGGTTTATAAAATGTAAGTCCATTGCATATTAAGGTCAAAATAGTACTACCAATATACGAGTCTCATACGATGCCAATTCAACGATTGTACCACAAAAGCTCAAAATATTACAAGGTTCAAATTCCAGAGTTATATGGCTCAAATTTGAAGATTACAAGGTTCAAACTGATATTAGAAATGAAATTTAGCTCATCAGCTGCAAACGCCCGCTCTGATCCACTGAACATGGACATAAGGGAGGTTTCTAATATTACCACTTATAAGGCTGGTTTCGAAACCTCATAATTTTTGCAAATGGATCAGCCACTGAGAAGTCATGTATGGGGTTGACATGATGAATTCTGATTACTCTGTCATCTGAAGTTCCAAAATGAAATTCAGCTTTTTCGGAGCCTATTCCATTCTGCCGCAGCCGCCGGCGCTGATCAACAATCCATTCATTTTTGCGAAATAAATGTAGGGCAAACCTCATTACGTTCAACACCCTTGCTTTGACAACAAAGAACCTGGCGAATATAATGTCAGGTAAGGTCCCTCAGTATGAGTTCAAATTAATTTCTGAGAGATGCAGATCTAGGCATTCAATGTGATTGTTATATTGTATCACATTATCCACCACCAGGCCTAATCTTATCTGGAAAAGAAGAAAACATGTTAGTGCCTACATGCAGTTGTGAACACTACTACATGCCTATTTGGTTTGCAGGATTTGTAAAATGCACTAATGTACCATCTTCGATCCGACATGATTAACATGGGCATTTGATTACAATCTAGAAAAATGTAGCCTTCTTCACAATAGGTTGGAGTGGATGAAAAATTCCCTAAGAAAACTAGTACAGATGAATCCAAAGGATAAATGCTTATGGATTGCAATCATATGGATCAAGCAACCAATAACGGGAGGATTGTAATCATATGGATCAAGCAACCAATATGGGGGAGGGGCATGTATGTACTGAAATCCTCCAAAAATGCTTCAGAAATCGTAGTACATTGTCATTGTAAACTTGGGAAAAGGTATCAAAATTGAACTCCCTTATGGTTAACATTTAACAGGAAAGGAACATCACCTCGATATATAGCTTCTCCAGGCAAGGAAAGCATCTCAGGAAACTGACAGCTTGGTCCAGGTTGGGGCCAATAGATTTTAGTGCCAAGACCTTCACTGCGTGCAGTTTCGGGGTCAAGCTTGTCGGAATCATTTTCTAGATGACAGACGAACCTACATCTTCCAAATTAGAAATAATGTTAATTTCTAGAAGGAGAGGTAGAAGGCGGCTGTTGTACCTGAATGAGTGTGTATCCAATAACAAGTTCGGAGTATTTGTCAGACAAGTAGCCCACCACTGTCAATTTCGGCGCAGAAATGACATTGATTCTTGTTGGACCTTCTTGATCAACTACAAGTAATCTCTCAAGTGAAGGTGTGTCCTCAATGACCATACCGTGGCACACATTTTTTATGTCTTCTTGCAGCACGAACAATACAAATAAATAGTCCGGAGAGTCATGGAGGTGATGTGGAAGCTACTCAACCCATTGATCGCCTGGAGACGAAGGTACTCGAGTGTAGTACAGCCACGGAGCAGGCAATTCATGTCATCATTTGGGAGGCAGACAACGACGAGCTCGAGGTGCTTTAGTCGTGGTAGAATAAGAGCGGGCACGTCATTAAGGGGGGGATGTCAGTTCATGAACTTGGCGACACACAGCGTGGGCGCAAGGCGGAGCGCGAACATTGGCAGCAAGGCATATGCCCATCATCAAAAGTGAGCTCCTTGAGCTGATCTAGGGAGGGGGATCGGAACCATTCATCAAGATTGGCTCGGTCCTTGCCGTTGGAACATAACTTGTCCATTCTAAGGCCTCTGGTTGGGCCATGGTGACTGGCGAGGATCTGGGAGAACACATCCAAGCTTTTGCGATAGCTATGGCAGAGTTCGTGGGTGTCAATGAGGTCGAGAGGGGTGGAGTGCCATAGGGGGCGCCACCTCCGGGAAAGGACGGTTTTCTGTGCCCCATATTTGATTGGGAGAAGGGAGATGATGACTATCAACATATCATCGGGGAGGCTGCTGATGAAGTCTAGGCCTGCTGGAGTCGCTTGCGGTTCTTGCTCGACCCGCCTTCGCTTGTTGGTAGCCCTGTTCTCCACCACCGGAGTCTCCACGTCAGTGGCGCTTTCTGATAGAAGTGGGAGTACAAGGAATATTTAGTTAAAACAAGGTAAAAGAAAAGTGTATTGGTAACTATAAGTTAGTAGGTAGGAATAGAATAAGAAAATGGAATAACAACTGGTTGCTTAAATACTACACAATTGCTTTGATATTGCTGGGTAAGTCAACATGCACATACTTGAAAAGAACACTTACTTAGAAAAAAGTCTGGATGGATGATATCATCGGGGAAGTTAGCATATATCTCATGACCAGGCTCTTTTATGTGCAGTGCAATTTTAGTGCCAGCTTTCAGTACATAAAACTTAGAAATTTCTGTCCAAAGGCCCCTACCAAAATAGGAGTCACCAGGTTCATCAAGTCTTACAGTAGCAATAATTGTAAATCCATGGTTTGTGTACAGTATGACGTCCCTGCAGTCTTGATTTATGTAAAGGGAAATACTGTGTACTACAGAAGTTGTTGCATAGCAAGGGATGTGTTGCAGAAAATGTTAGGATTTTAAAGAATATGATAAAATGCAAATATGGGCGAAACTGAAAGAAGAGTACAACAACAGTTGAAATCAAAGGATAAAAAACTATAATTAAACAGATAGGGTAACCATGATGTCATGGAAATATGAGACTAATCGAAAGAACAATACATCATGAATTTGCCTAATATAGAAAGAAGAGGAAAAAAATCCCCTTTGACGTATATGCTGCATGTGGCACCTTTTATCCAGATGCATAGTATATGTTCAGAAAAGTAGGCCATGCCAACCAATTTAGGGTGAGATTAAACATACCGTGCGCATCCTAAGGTCATCTGGTACGGTGAGATGGAAATCCGTGGATGTCTGGCCGAGGACGCAAAGTCCTGATGTGTCAGCGCACTGTAGACTCTATGAATGAAAGAAAACCCTCGAATCAGCTCGAATAAAAATGGATTCACGATGATTTCGGCCGGGTGAGTAAAGGAGGCAGATGAACTGGGATTAGAGCTGAGATAATATCTCAGTAAATTAGTTACCTTGTTGTCTATGGGAAAAACCCTCAATACCACAGATTCCCCAATCGGGCGGAGCTGGCTCAACCGCAAGCAGAGTCGAGAAAGTCGATGGCGATAAGCGGCGGCAAGCGGAAGTGGTGAAAGGCGATGGGGTTTGCCAGCAGCCTGCTGATACATCCATTTTGCATGATGCTTTTATATTGATATTTATTGCATTATGGGCTGTTATTACACGTTATATCACAATACTTATGCCTTTTCTCTCTTATTTTATAAGGTTTACATGAAGAGGGAAAATGCCGGCAGTTGGAATTCTGGACTGGAAAAGGAGAAAATAATAGAGACCTATTCTGCACAACTCCAAAAGTACTGAAACTTCATGGAGCTTATTTTTGGAATATATAAAAAATTTGGGCGAAGAAAGTACCAGAGGGGGCCACCAGCCAGCCACAAGGGTGGAGGGTGCGCCCTACCCCCCTAGGCGCGCCCCCGACCTTGTGGGCCCCCTGACAGGCCTCCGGTGCCCATCTTTGGATATATGATGTGTTTTGACCTAGAAAAAAATAAGAAGGAAGCTTTCGGGACGAAGCGTCTCCGTCTCGAGGTGGAACCTGGGCAGAACCAATCTAGGGCTCCGGCGGAGCTGTTCTGCCGAGGAAACTTCCCTCCGGGAGGGGGAAATCATCGCCATTGTCATCACCATCGATCCTCTCATCGAGAGGGGGTCAATCTCCATCAACATCTTGACCAGAACCATCTCCTCTCAAACCCTAGTTCATCTCTTGTATTCGATCTTGGTCCCAAAACCTCAGATTGGTACCCGTGGGTTGCTAGTAGTATTGATTACTCCTTGTAGTTGATGCTAGTTGGTTTATTCAGTGGAAGATTATAATTTCAGATCCTTAATGATAGTTAATACTCCTCTTATCTTGATCATAAATATGTTTTGTGAGTAGTTACATTTGTTCCTGAGGACATGGGAGAAGTCTTGTTATAAGTAATCATGTGAATTTGGTATTCGTTCCATATTTTGATGAGATGTATGTTGTCTCTCCTCTAGTGGTGTTATGTGAACGTCGACTACATGACACTTCACCATTATTTGGGCCTAGGCGAAGGCATTGGGAAGTAATAAGTAGATGATGGGTTGCTAGAGTGACAAAAGCTTAAACCCTAGTTTATGCGTTGCTTCGTAAGGGGCTGATTTGGATCCATATGTTTCATGTTATGGTTAGGTTTACCTTAATACTTCTTTCGTAGTTGTGGATGCTTGCGAGAGGGGTTAATCATAAGTGCGAGGCTTGTCCAAGGAAGGGCAGCACCCAAGCACCGGTCCACCCACATATCAAATTATCAAAGTAACGAACGCGGATCATATGAGCATGATGAAAACTAGCTTGACAGTAATTCCCATGTGTCCTCGGGAGCGCTTTTCTTTATATACGAGTTCTTCCAGGCTTGTCCTTTGCTACAAAAAGGATTGAGCCACCTTGCTGCACCTTAGTTACTTTATTTACTTGTTACATGTTACGATTTATCTTATCACAAAACTACTTGTTACCGATAATTTCAGTGCTTGCAGAGAATACCTTGTTGAAAACCACTTCTCATTTCCTTCTGCTCCTCGTTGGGTTTGACACTCTTACTTATCGAAAGGATTACGATAGACCCCCTATACTTGTGGGTCATCAAGACTCTATTCTGGTGCCGTTGCCGAGGAGTGAAGCGTCTTTGGTGAGTGGAATATGGTAAGGAAACATTTATGTAGTATGCTAAAATTTACGGTCACTTGTTACCATGGAAAATAATCCTTTTAGGGGTTAGTTCGGGCTATCTTCACCTCGACCGGAACCACAATTAGCTACTCCTCAACCTACTACACCCACTGAAAATATTTATTATGAAATTCCTACGGGTATGATAGAGAAACTGCTAGCTAATCCTTATGCGGGAGATGGAACATTACATCCCGATATGCACCTAATCTATGTGGATGAAGTTTGTGGATTATTTAAGCTTACAGGTATGCCCAAGGATGTTGTCAAGAAGAAGGTCTTCCCTTTATCTTTGAAGGGAAAGGCATTGACATGGTATTGGCTATTGGATGATATTGGATCATGGAACTACAACCAATTGAAATTGGAATTTCATCAGAAGTTTTATCCTATACATCTGGTTCATCGTGATCGGAATTATATATATATAATTTTTGGCCGCGTGAAGGAGAAAGTGTCGCTCAAGCTTGGGGGAGGCTTAAGTCAATATTATATTCATGCCCCAATCATGAGCTCTCAAGAGAAATTATTATTCAAAATTTTTATGCTCGGCTTTCTCATAATAATCGATCCACGCTCGATACTTCTTGTACTGGTTCCTACATGAAGAAGGATATTGAATTCAAATGGGATTTATTGGAAAGAATTAAACGAAACTCTGAAGATTGGGATCTCGATGATGGTAAAGAGTCAGGTATAAACCTTAAGTATGATTGTGTTAAATATTTTATGGATACCGATGCTTTTCGTGATTTTAGCACTAAATATGGACTTGATTCTAAGATAGTAGCTTCTTTCTATGAATCTTTTGCTACTCATGTTGATCTCCCTAAGGAGAAGTGGTTTAAATATCATCCTCCCATTGAATTTAAAGTAGTTGAACCCATTAAAGTTGAAGAAGAAACTATTACTTATAATGTTGATCCTATTGTTCCTACTGCTTATATTGAGAAACCACCATTCCCTATTAGAATAAAGGATCATACTAAAGCTTCAATTGTGGTTCGTAAGAGTTATACTAAAATACCTACACCCTCTGAGAAAATTAAAGTTGAACCTAGTATTGCTATGGTTAAAGATCTCTTGGTTGATAATATTGATGGGCATGTTATTTTTTTCTATGATGAAGCTGCTAGGATTGCTAAACCTGATACTAAAGATAAACATTGACCTATTGTTGGCATGCCTGTTGTTTCTGTTAAAATAGGAGATCATTGTTATCATGGCTTATGTGATGTGGGTGCTAGTGTGAGTGCAATTCCTTAAACATTATATAAAGAAATTATGAACGATATTGCACCTGCTGAGATAGAAGATGTTGATATTGCTATTAAGCTTGCTAATAGAGATACTATATCACCAATTGGGATTGTTAGAGATTTTGAAGTCTTGTGTGGGAAGATCAAATATCCTACTGATTTTCTTATTCTTGGTTCCCCACAAGATAATTTTTGTCCCATTATATTTGGTAGACCTTTCTTGAATACAGTTAATGCTAAGATAGACTATGAGAAAGATATTGTTACTGTTGGTTTAGGGGATATGTCTCATGATTTTAATTTTTCCAAATTTCGTAGACAACCCCATGACAAGAATTGCATAGTAAGGATGAAAATATTGTTCTTGCTTCTATTGCCGTGCCTCCTGCTGATCCTTTAGAACAATATTTGCTAGACCATGAAAATGATATGTTTGTGAATGAAAGAAGGGAAATAGATGAAGTATTATTTAAACAAGGACCTATTTTGAAACAAAATTGCATGTTGAAATCCTTGGGGATCATCCTCCACCTAAGGGTGATCCCGTGTTTGAGCTTAAACAATTACCTGATACTCTGAAATATGCTTATCTTGATGAAAATAAGATATATCATGTTATTATTAGTGCTAACCTTTCAGAGCGTGAAGAAAAGAAATTATTGAAAGCTCTGAATAAACACTGTGCCGCTATTGGATATAGTCTCGATGACCTTAAGGGCATTAGTCCCACTCTATGTCAGCACAAAATTAAATTGGAGAAAGATGCTAAACTAGTTGTTGATCATTAACGACGGTTAAATCCCAAGATGAAAGAAGTGGTAAGAAATGAAATACTAAAGCTTCTAGAGGCAGGTATAATTTATCCTATTGCTGATAGTCAATAGGCAATTCCTGTACATTGTGTCCCTAAGAAGGGAGGTGTTACTGTAGTTCCTAATGATAATAATGAATTGATTCCTCAAAGAATTGTTACAGGTTATAGAATGGTAATTGATTTCCGCAAATTAAATAAAGCTACTAGAAAAGATCATTACCCTCTACCTTTTATTGATCAAATGCTCGAAAGATTATCCAAACATACACATTTTTGCTTTCTAGATGGTTATTCTGGTTTCTCTCAAATAACTGTGTCAGAAGAGGATAAAGAGAAAACCACTTTTACTTTCCCTTTTGGCACCTTTGCTTATAGATGTATGCCTTTTGGTTTATGAAATGCACATGCTATCTTTCCAAGATATATGAATGCTATATTCTCTGAATTTTGTGAAAAGATTGTTGAGGTTTTCATGGATGATTTCTCCGTTTACGGAACTTCTTTGATGATTGCTTAAGAAACCTTGATCGAGTTTTGCAGAGATGTGAAGAAACTAATCTTGTCTTGAATTGGGAAAAGTGACACTTAATGGTTAATGAAGGTATTGTCTTGGGGCATAAAGTTTCTGAAAGAGGTATTGAAGGTGACAAAGCTAAAGTAGATGCTATTGAAAAGATGTCGTGTACCAAAGATATCAAAGGTATAAGAAGTTTCCTTGCTCATGATGGTTTCTATAGGAGGTTTATTAAAGACTTCTCTAAAATTTCTAGGCCTCTCACTAATCTCTTGCAAAAAGATGTTCCATTTGTTTTTGATGATGATTGTGTAGAAGCATTTGAAATACTAAAGCCTTGATTTCTGCACCTATTGTCCAGCCACCTGATTGGAATTTACCCTTTGAAATTATGTGTGATGCTAGTGATTATGCTGTTGGTGACGTTCTAGGACAAAGAGTAGATAAGAAATTAAATGTTATTCAGTATGCTAGTAAAACACTAGAAAATGCCCAGAGAAATTATGTTACCACTGAAAAGAATTTTTAGCAGTTGTATTTGCATGTGATAAGTTCAGGCCTTATATTGTTGATTGCAAAGTAACTGTTCACACTGATCATGCTGCTATTAAATATCTTATGGAAAAGTAAGATGCTAAACTTAGACTTATTAGATGGGTTCTGTTGCTACAAGAATTTGATTTTCATATTATTGATAGAAAGGGAGCTGAGAACCCCATTGCAGAAAACTTATCTAGGTTAGAAAATGTTCTTGATGACCCACTACCTATTAATGATAGCTTTCCTGATGAACAATTAAATGTCATAAATGCTTCTCACAATACCCCATTGTATGCTGATTATGCTAATTACATTGTTGCTAAATTTATACCACCTAGTTTCACATACCAGCAAAAGAAAAAGGTTTTCTATGATTTAAGACATTACTTCTGGGATGACCCACACCTTTATAAAGAAGGAGTAGATGGTGTTATTAGACGTTGTGTACCTGAGCATGAACAGGAACATATCCTACGCAAGTGCCACTCCAAGTCTTACGGAGGACACCACGCTGGAGATAGAACTGCACATAAGGTATTGCAATCCAGTTTGTATTGGCCCACTGTAACACCCAGGATGTAACTTTCCCAATTTGTACTCCAACTCTTGCCGTTTCCGGAGTTAAGTTATATTTATTTCCTCGGGTTCGGGTCTTTGTCTCCGTGTGTTGTTGTCGTTGTCATGCATCTCTTATCATGTCATCATGTGCATTGCATTTGCATACGTGTTCATCTCATGCATTCGAGCTTTTTCCCCGTTGTCCGTTTTGCATTCCGGCGTTTCGTTCTCCTCCGGTGGTCATTTCTACCTTTCTTTCGTGTGTGGGGATTAAACATTTCCGGATTGGACCGAGACTTGCCAAGCGGCCTTGGTTTACTACCGGTAGACCGCCTGTCAAGTTTCGTATCATTTGGACTTCGTTTGATACTCCAACGGTTAACCGAGGGACCAAAAAGGCCTCGTGTGTGTTGCAGCCCAACACCCCTCCAATTTAGCCCAAAACCCACCTAAACCTGCTCCATCATCTAGAGCGTTCGATCACGATCGCGTGGCCGCAAACCGCACCTCATTTGGACTCTCCTAGCTCCCTCTACCTATAAAACTAGCCCCTCCTCCGAAATTCCGGATCCCCCTCTCCCCGAAACCCTAAATTCCAGATCCGCGCCGGCCGGACACGTCCGCCCCGGCCGGACACAGCCGCCGCACCACTCCCAGGCCGCCACTTGTCATCGCGCCGCCTTCCCCGCCGCCGGCCCAGCGAAGCCCGCACCGGGCCCTCCCCGCGGCCCAAGTCGCCCGCGCCCCCGTGCCTGGATCGCCGACCGCCTGGATCCAGGGCCGAGCCGCCGCCATCGCCCGCGAGCCGCCGCCTGCTGCCTCCTTCTCCGGCCGCCGCCTCCTCGACGCCGGCAAGCTCCACCACCGCCGGTCGCCCTCATCCTCGCCTCTTCTTTCTCTCCCGTCGGCGAACCGAACCCCGGCCGTCTACAGTGCGCGCGCCGCCGCCTCGGGAAGTGTGCAGATCTGCAAACCGTAATCCGGAGGTTGTTTTTCGTCTAAGTCCCTGGATTTTCTAGTCCATGTGCTCATGTTCATGACCCCGTAACTTTGCATCCGTAGCTCCAATTCATGCATATAGCATATCAAAATGTTCATCTCAGAGAGTACATCATTTCGTTCCATTGCATCATTTTCATTTGAGTTCATATTGATGCCCGAAATGCTGTTAGAAGAGGGATACTTGAGATAATTGTCAGATCTGCTAATCCGTTTAGGTTTTTTGTCATTTTTGCCATGATTAATGTGTGCATGATATGCCATGATGCTCTACATGTGTTCTGTTAAGGGTTTTGTCATCTTTCTAGAGGTGCAACTCATGTATTTTTGTGATGTGTGTGGTGACTAGTGCAAGCTTGCAAAGTGGTGCACCTGCTAATTCTGATTTCAGGGACTTAGCAATTCCACTAAGTCCTTGAGCTGTTTATCTCATGATGCCATATGTTCATGTTGTTTCCTAGTGATACGTGCCTCTTTTGAGGATGATAAGTAAGGATGTTTTGTTAATATTGTAGTGCTCTATCCATGCATGTCTTTGTTTGCAATTATGGAGCACCCTAGCTTGAGTCAATCGAGCTCTATTTTTGCTACTTTGTGAATCTGGACGGATTGTCAACTTGTTTACAATTTTGCCGATGATGTTGTAGTTGATCCATGCATACTATGCTATTGTTATTGCCATGTCTAGCTTGCTTTTTGTACCTTCTTGATGGGTGTATGCTTGACTTGCCATGACTTGCACCGTAGTGAGTGCATCAAGCTCGTAAGCATGCCTACTTGAGTTATGTTTCAGCATGTGTCAGTTTTCACTAAGTCTGAAAACTGATTATGTTTTTGCCATGTTCACATGCTTGCATTTATATTTTCTGATCCCTTTTGGCTCAAGGTCACTAAGGGACTTTTGTTAAGATCTTTCAGTAGCTCCATGCCATGCTTTACTTTGCCATGTTCAGATCCTGTAGCATGTAGTTTTGTTGCTCCGAAGAGGGCTACCTGATCTGAAATTCCAGACAAGTGTTAATTTCACTAAGTCTGAGATCTGTTTGTCATATGCATTTTTGCCATGCTTGTTTGAACCTGTTAATGGATGAATTGGCCGTAGCTCAGTGCTAGAATTTTGTTAAGCATCTTGTGTGCATCCCTGCCATGTATTTTGTTGTCATGTTTGGGTGCTGTAGCATGTTCATTCCATTGCATTTAGATGGCTACTTTCTGTAAATCGCAGACCGGTGTCATTTTTGAATCGCTTGCCTTTTCGAAACCGTACCTCCGATTCCGGTGTTCTTTATATCATTTTCAAGCGATTTCATCTCATCTTTCCAGTGGCACACTTGGATTTCCAAGTTGAGGCCAGGTTCATGCATTTCCTGTCATATCTTGCATTTTGCATCCAGCATCGCATTCCGCATAGCATATCATCATTGCATCATATTGCTTGGTCTTGCACGTGGTTGATTGTATCCTTGTTGCTTGTTTGTCTTGTTTGGGTAGAGCCGGGAGACGAGTTCGCTAACAAGGAGCCCGTTGAGTTTGCTTTTGAGGATCCAGTCAACTCTGACAACTGTGCAGGCAAGATGATCATACCCTCGAAATCACTACTATCTTTCTTATGCTACTTTGCTCGCTCTTTTGCTATGCCATTGCTACAATGCCTACCACTTGCTTTCAAGCCTCCCAAATTTCCATGTCAAACCTCTAACCCACCTTGTCCTAGCAAACCGTTGATTGGCTATGTTACCGCTTTGCTCAGCCCCTCTTATAGCTTTGCTAGTTGCAGGTGAAGATTGAAGGCCGTTCCTTGTTGGAACATTTATTTACTTGTTGGGATATCATTATATTGCCATGTTATCTTAATGCATCTATATACTTGGTAAAGGGTGGAAGGCTCGGCCTCTCGCCTAGTGTTTTGTTCCACTCTTGCCGCCCTAGTTTCCGTCATATCGGTGTTATGTTCCCGGATTTTGCGTTCCTTACGCGGTTGGGTTATAATGGGAACCCCTTGATAGTTCGCCTTGATTAAAGCTTTTCCAGCAATGCTCAACCTTGGTTTTACCATTTTCCACCTAGCCTTTTTCTTTCCCTTGGGTTCTGCAGACTCAAGGGTCATCATTATTTTAACCCCCCCGGGCCAGTTCTCCTCTGAGTGTTGGTCCCACCGAGCGATGTCCGGGGCTACCAGGGGCAACTCTGGGCTGGCCTACCCGACGTCTGGCTCATCTGAGTGTGCCTTGAGAACAAGATATGTGCAGCTCCTATCGGGATTTGTCGGCACATTCGGGCGGTGTTGCTGGTCTTGTTTTAACCTGTCGAAGTGTCTTGAATTACCGATATAGCGAGTCTGATCGGAACGTCTTGGGAGGAGGTCTATTCCTTCGTTGACCATGAGAGCTTGTTATGGGCTAAGTTGGGACTCCCTACAGGGATTTGAACTTTCGAAAGCTGTGCCCGCGGTTATGGGCAGATGGGAATTTGTAAATGTCCGGTTGTAGATAACTTGAACCTTAATTAATTAAAATGAATCAACTGAGTGTGTTACCGTGATGGCCTCTTCTCGGCGGAGTCCGGGAAGTGGACACGGTGTTGGAGTAATGTTTGCACAGGTTGTTCTCTAGATTCTTGCTCGTGCTTTGCCTCCTCTTCTCGCTCTCCTTTGCGAATAAGTTAGCCACCATACTTGCTAGACGCTTGCTGCAGCTCCACATATTCTTACCTTGCCATATCTATAAGCTTAAATAGTCTTGATCGCGAGGGTGCGAGATTGCTGAGTCCCCGTGGCTCACAGATTACTATTACACCAGATGCAGGGCCTGATGATTCCGCTCCAGGAGACGCGTTTGAGCTCAAGTGGGAGTTTGACGAAGACTCTCAACGTTACTATGTTTCCTTTCCCGGTGATCAGTAGTGGTGCCCAGTTGGGGGTGAACGGGACCGTTGTCGCATCTTGGGTTGTCTTTTATTTTGGCACCGTAGTCGGGCCATGAGTGTTTGGATGATGTAATGTTATTTATGTACTTGATTGACGTGGCGAGTGTAAGCCAACTATGTTATCTCCCCTTTATTGTTCATATTACATGGGATGTTGTGAAGATTGCCTAACTTGCGACATATGCCTTCAATGCGATTATGCCTCTAAGTCGTGCCTCGACACGTGGGACATATAGTCGCATCGAGGGTGTGACAAGTTGGTAATCAGAGCCTTCCCCGACCTTAGGAGCCCCATTGCTTGATCGTTTTTAGCGGCCGAGTTGTATCGAGAAAAATGTTTTGAGTCATTTTGGAATTATATATCGGAGAGTTTAGGAATTCTTTTTACTTCCCAGTCTCCTCATCGCTCTGGTAAGGCATCCTGACGTAGAGTTTTGACTCTTCTCTTCTCAAATTTCACTAATTTTTTTTAGGATCACGCGGGTATCTTGGAATCGTTCCGATGGTTTTATGATGAGAACATTGTCTTGGTGCCTCCTATCAGGGGTTTAGTGGAAGTGTACCGGGGAGTTGAGCTCTGAGGTGTTGTCATCATAATTTTGTCGTTGCAGTTCTGGAATACCTGAGTTTAGTACGCCGACATCGAAAATCTCTTTTATGCAGTTCGTTGGTGAGATAACCTCGACGCCACCCAGTACTGGGGCGGGAGTTCGGGAGTATCGCCATAACTTGTATAACGGATGCTTTTCGAAGGTTGAGGTAGATGGTTTCCGAAGGTTTCTTGGTTATGTGTTGAAGGATGGATACAGCTGGATGTAGGATTTGCTAGTTTGGGTGAGATATTATGCTTCCCCTGTATCCCCAACACCTGATTGCATAACCGGAAAGGTTCGGGAATTTCATAGGTGCGAATTCTTGTAGCCCTAGTTCTTCTTCCATGGATATTGGTTTGAGATTGGGATTTCTTACCAATTATTCATTCTTGATCCGTACCTTGTTGATTTATTTCTCTACCTTAATTCTACGTGGCTTCTCAATTTATGGATATGTGACCATTTCAAGAGGAATGCATTCGTTCATTTTGTTCGGATGTGAAGACTATATGTTGCAATTTTCATTCCGTTGGATTCAGCTTCAATATTTGTCTATCATTGTGCTAATGGTGGTCAACCTCTTCAGGATGACTCCTCTAACGCGCACGACTCCGAATCCTGATCCGCCACCACCTCCACCTCCTCCGGAGGCATGGCAAGCTGTGATGGCCGCAACCAATGCAAACACACAATTGATCATGCAAATTCTTCAAGAGAGCAATCAAGGCAACAAAGGGAATCAAGGCAGCAATCAGAATCACTTTGCTTCACTCAACCAGTTCCTTGCTAACGGGCCAAAGACTTTCAGCAATTGTGTTGAGGCAACCGATGCTGACGATTGGCTAGTGGATCTGTGCAAGCATTTTGAGTGCAGTAACGTCAGACCTGAGGACTTTGTTAAGTTCGCTTCCTTCCAACTCAAAGATCAAGCTGCAGAATGGTTCCAGCAGTACAAGGACTCCAGAGGTGGACGTTTTATCACTTGGGATGATTTCCGTCGAGATTTCCGAGCTCATCATATCCCTCAGAGCGTGGTTGAAAGCAAGCATGAGGAATTCCACAATCTGAAGCAAGGCTCTTTATCTGTCTATGACTACAACAAGTTGTTCCAGAAGCTCGCCCGCTTTGCTAAGCAGGACGTCCCTGATGAGAAGAGCATGATATATCAGTTCAGGGGTGGTCTCAGAGAAGAAATTCAGCTAGCTCTTGTCCTCTTTGAGCCCTTGAGATACGATGAGTTCTACAACATGGCACTGAAGCAAGAGGCTGCTCAGTTGAGGCGTGATGCTTCCAAGAAGCGAGTCAGAGATGTTACTCCTTCTTCATCTACTCAAGTGGCCAAGCAGCAGAAGTTTTGGCTTCCTCCTCCTCCGTTCCGTCAGCCGTATCAGCAGAAGAGCAAAGGTGGCAGTGGTTCTTCCCACCCACCCAACCTTGGCTTTCAGAACAAGACTTCGTCTCAAGCTCCAAGATCGAGTGCTCTGTATCACCGTCCGCTTTCAGAGGTCACGTGCAACAAGTGCCAACAGAAGGGTCACTATGCCAACAAGTGTTTCAACCAGAGGCGTCTTCCTCCTCCTCCTCCTGTCAGATCGGCAAGTACAGTTGTGGTCAAGCATAACCCCAAGTCCGCCAAGGTCAACTTGATGAATGTAGCTCAGGCAGAGGACTCGTCAGATGTCATCATGGGTAACCTTCCTGTTAATGATATTCCAGCAAAAGTTCTTTTTGACACGGGTGCATCGCATTGTTTCATCTCGAGACCATTTGTTTCTAAGCATGAGTTGCCTTTGCAATATTTGCCTAGACAGTTATCTGTTGTTCCTCCGGGTAAATTCATGAATGCAAGCGCTATTGCCCTAGATGTTTCTATCACATTGGGCGATTACAAGTTTCTCTCTTCTCCGGTGGTTCTTGGAAACTCGGATATTGATCTTATTCTCGGAATGGATTGGCTTTCTAAGCACAAGGCACATCTTGATTGTGCTGCCAGGCAGATTCAATTGACTCATTCGTCTGGGGATGTAATTGTCTTTGCCGCTCGTGATGATACCATCCATCTGTTTTCTCTCAATGAGAAGGGTGAATTGGATGCCATCTCTCAAATTCCAGTCGTTTGCGAATATCAAGACGTCTTTCCAGAAGAGCTTCCAGGAATGCCTCCGCACCGGCCAGTTGAATTCGTTATTGATCTTGAGCCTGGCACGGAACCTGTGTGCAAACGTCCTTACAAGCTCGGACCTGAAGAGTTGAAGGAGCTGAAGAAGCAA
The DNA here is from genome assembly GCF_002162155.2 of Triticum dicoccoides. Classification (NCBI taxonomy): domain Eukaryota; kingdom Viridiplantae; phylum Streptophyta; class Magnoliopsida; order Poales; family Poaceae; genus Triticum; species Triticum dicoccoides. The sequence continues at coordinate 270,741,675 of NC_041392.1, read as the reverse complement.
CTCGATATTCAAGAGAAAATGGGTCTCATCCGTCCTAGTTCTTCTCCGTGGGGTTGTGGTGTTCTTTTTGTGAAGAAGAAGGATGGAACGGACCGACTTTGTGTTGATTACCGTCCAGTGAACAAGAAGACCATCAAGAACAAATACTCACTTCCCAACATCAATGAGCTGTTCGAACAACTCAAAGGTGCCCAAGTATTCTCCAAGCTTGATCTTCGTATGGGTTATCATCAAATTCGAATCCGTGAGCAAGATATTCCCAAGACGGCTTTCAGAACAAGCTTTGGTTCATATGAATACACTGTCATGTCTTTTGGCCTCGTCAACGCTCCTCCGACGTTCTCTCGCATGATGAACTTCATCTTCAACGCCTACACCAATGACTTCGTTTTGGTCTATCTCGATGACATTTTGGTTTTCTCGAAGAACAAGGAAGATCATGCCAAGCACTTGCGTTTGGTTCTTGATAAGCTCAGGGAACATCAGTTCTACGCCAAGTTCTCCAAGTGTGAATTTTGGCTCGATGAGGTTCTTTATCTTGGTCATATCATCTCTGCCAAGGGCATTGCCATGAATCCTGAGAAGGTGTCTGCAATTGTGAATTGGGAACCTCCTCAAAACGTGAAGCAACTCCGCAGTTTTCTCAGTCTCGCAAGCTATTGCCGAAGATTCGTTGAAAACTTTTCTAAGATCGCGAAACCTCTCTCAAATCTTCTTCAGAAGCACGTCAAGTATGTTTGGTCTCCGGAGTGTGATATTGCTTTCAACACTTTGAAAGAGAAATTGATCACTGCTCCAGTTCTCACTCCGCCTGATGAATCCAAGCCGTACGAGGTCTTTTGTGATGCCTCTCTCCAAGGTCTTGGCGCAGTATTGATGCAAGAGAAGAAAGTTGTTGCTTATACCTCTCGCCAGTTGAAGCCTAATGAGAAGAACTACCCCACTCATGATCTCGAGTTGGCGGCAGTTGTGCATGCTCTTTTGACTTGGAGACATCTTCTATTGGGAAGAAAAGTGGACATTTTCACAGATCACAAGAGTCTCAAGTACATCTTCACTCAGCCTAATCTCAACCTCAGGCAAACTCGATGGTTCGAAATGATTCAAGAGTATAATCCGAGTATCGAGTACACTCCAGGCAAGGCCAATGTGATTGCTGACGCTTTGAGCAGGAAAGCTTACTGCAACAGTCTGATTCTCAAGCCTTATCAACCCGAGCTTTGTGAAGCCTTCTGCAAACTTAACCTGCAAGTTGTTCCTCAAGGTTTCCTCGCCAACCTTCTAGTCTCTCCTACCTTAGAAGACCAGATTCGCCAAGCCCATCTTCTTGATGCTATGGTGAAAAAGGTGAAGATTGGGATTGCCAAGAGTCAACCCAAGTACAACTGCTACCGCCTTGATGACAAGGACACTCTCTTCTTCGAGGATCATATTGTTGTACCCAAAGGTGACCTTCGTAAAGTGATCATGAATGAGGCTCACAAATCTCTCCTCTCCATCCACCCTGGGAGCACGAAGATGTATCAGGACCTCAAGCAAGCTTATTGGTGGACTCGAATGAAGCGCGAGATTGCTCAATTCGTGAATGAATGTGATATCTGCAGAAGAGTGAAGGCAGAACACCAAAGGCCAGCTGGTCTCCTCCAACCTCTTGCCATTCCAGAATGGAAGTTTGACCACATTGAGATGGACTTCGTGACTGGGTTTCCAAAGTCCAAGCGTGGCAATGATGCTATATTCGTTGTCATCGATAAACTCACCGAAGTGGCTCACTTTCTGCCTATCAAAGAGTCGATCACTGTAGCTCAATTGGCGGAACTCTATACCTCTCGTATTGTCTCTGCACGATATTCCACAAGTGATCTCTTCAGACCGTGGCAGCATCTTTACATCCAAGTTTTGGGATTCTTTTCAGAAGGCCATGGGCACGAACATCCGCTTCAGCACAGCTTTCCATCCTCAAACTAGCGGTCAAGTCGAGCGTGTCAACCAGATTCTTGAAGATATGCTCAGGGCTTGTGTGATCTCCTTCGGCATGAAGTGGGAGGATTGTCTTCCTTATGCTGAATTCTCCTACAACAACAGTTTTCAAGCAAGTTCGGGCAAGGCCCCATTTGAAATTCTGTATGGCAGGAAGTGTCGTACCCCTCTCAACTGGTCTGAAACCGGTGAACGTCAGCTTTTGGGTAATGACTTAATCACAGAGGCAGAAGAAATGTGCAAAGTCATTCGTGATAACCTCAAAGCAGCCCAATCCCGCCAGAAGAGCTACTATGATAGTAAGCACCACGATTTGGCTTCCGAGATCGGAGATCATGTTTACCTTTGTGTCGGTACTCGTCGCTTCGGTATCAAAGGGAAGCTTGCCCCTAGATACGTGGGACCTTTCAAGATTGTCAGCAAGAGAGGCGACCTCGCCTATCAACTCGAGCTTCCTTCAAACTTTGCAAATGTTCATGACGTGTTCCATGTCTCTCAGCTTCGAAAGTGCTTCAAGACTCCTGACCGCACCATCAACTTCGAGGACATTGAGCTCCAAGAAGATCTCTCCTATCATGAGCACCCAGTTGCTATTCTTGAAGAGACTGAATGCAAGACTCGCAACAAGTCAATCAAATTTCTCAAAGTCAAGTGGTCACACCATTCCGACCGTGAAGCTACCTGGGAACCCGAGGATCACCTCCGTTCTAAGTACCCGGTGTTCTTTCAGTCCTAGATCTCGGGACGAGATCCTTTCGTAGTGGTGGAGTGTTGTAACACCCCGGATGTAACTTTCCCAATTTGTACTCCAACTCTTGCCGTTTCCGGAGTTAAGTTATATTTATTTCCTCGGGTTCGGGTCTTTGTCTCTGTGTGTTGTTGTCGTTGTCATGCATCTCTTATCATGTCATCAGGTGCATTGCATTTGCATACGTGTTCATCTCATGCACTCGAGTTTTTTCGTCGTTGTCCGTTTTGCACTCCGGCGTTTCGTTTTCCTCCGGTGGTCATTTCTACCTTTCTTTCGTGTGTGGGGATTAAACATTTCCGGATTGGACCGAGACTTGCCAAGCGGCCTTGGTTTACTACCAGTAGACCGCCTGTCAAGTTTCGTATCATTTGGACTTCGTTTGATACTCCAACGGTTAACCGAGGGACCGAAAAGGCCTCGTGTGTGTTGCAGCCCAACACCCCTCCAATTTGGCCCAAAACCCACCTAAACCTGCTCCATCATCTAGAGTGTTCGATCACGATCGCGTGGCCGCAAACCGCACCTCATTTGGACTCTCCTAGCTCCCTCGACCTATAAAACTAGCCCCTCCTCCGAAATTCCGGATCCCCCTCTCCCCGAAACCCTAAATTCCAGATCTGCGCCGGCCAGACACGTCCGCCCCGGCTGGACACAGCCGCCGCACCACTCCCAGGCCGCCACTTGTCACCGCGCCGCCTACCCCGTCGCCGGCCCAGCGAAGCCCGCACCGGGCCCTCCCCGCGGCCCAAATCGCCCGCGCCCCCGCGCCTGGATCGCCAACCGTCGCCGCCTGGATCCAGGGCCGAGCCGCCGCCATCGCCCGCGAGCCGCCGCCCGCTGCCTCCTTCTCCGGCCGCCGCAGCCGCCGCGGATCCCCTCCACCGCCTCCTCGACGCCAGCAAGCTCCACCACCGCCGGTCGCCCTCGTCCTCGCCTCTTCTTTCTCTCCCGCCGGCGAACCGAACCCCGGCCGTCTACAGTGCGCGCGCCGCCGCCTCGGGAAGTGTGCAGATCTGGAAACCGTAATCCGGAGGTTGTTTTTCGTCTAAGTCCCCGGATTTTCTAGTCCATGTGCTCATGTTCATGACCCCGTAACTTTGCATCCGTAGCTCCGATTCATGCATATAGCATATCAAAATGTTCATCTCAGAGAGTACATCATTTCGTTCCATTGCATCATTTTCATTTGAGTTCATCTTGATGCCCGAAATGCTGTTAGAAGAGGGATACCTGAGATAATTGTCAGATCTGCTAATCCGTTTAGGTTTTTTGTCATTTTTGCCATGATTAATGTGTGCATGATATGCCATGATGCTCTACATGTGTTTTGTTAAGGGTTTTGTCATCTTTCCAAAGGTGCAACTCATGTATTTTTGTGATGTGTGTGGTGACTAGTGCAAGCTTGCAAAGTGGTGCACCTGCTAATTCTGATTTCAGGGACTTAGCAATTCCACTAAGTCCTTGAGCTGTTTATCTCATGATGCCATATGTTCATGTTGTTTCCTAGTGATACGTGCCTCTTTTGAGGATGATAAGTAAGGATGTTTTGTTAATATTGTAGTGCTCTATCCATGCATGTCTTTGTTTGCAATTATGGAGCACCCTAGCTTGAGTCAATCGAGCTCTATTTTTGCTACTTTGTGAATCTGGACAGATTGTCAACTTGTTTGCAATTTTGCCGATGATGTTATAGTTGATCCATGCATGCTATGCTATTGTTCTTGCCATGTCTAGCTTGCTTTTTGTACCTTCTTGATGGGTGTATGCTTGTCTTGCCATGACTTGAACCATAGTGAGTGCATCGAGCTCGTAAACGTGCCTACTTGAGTTATGTTTCAGCATGTGTCAGTTTTCACTAAGTCTGAAAACTGATTATGTTTTTGCCATGTTCACATGCTTGCATTTATATTTTCTGATCCCTTTTGGCTCAAGGTCACTAAGGGACTTTTGTTAAGCTCTTTGAGTAGCTCCATGCCATGCTTTACTTTGCCATGTTCAGATCCTGTAGCATGTAGTTTTGTTGCTCCGAAGAGGGCTACCTGATCTGAAATTCCAGACAAGTGTTAATTTCACTAAGTCTGAGATCTGTTTGTCATATGCATTTTTGCCATGCTTGTTTGAACCTGTTAATGGATGAATTGGCCATAGCTCAGTGCTAGAATTTTGTTAAGCATCTTGTGTGCATCCCTGCCATGTATTTTGTTGTCATGTTTGGGTGCTGTAGCATGTTCATTCCATTGCATTTAGATGGCTACTTTCTATAAATCGCATACCGGTGTCATTTTTGAATCGCTTGCCTTTTCCAAACCGTAACTCCGATTCCGGCGTTCTTTATATCATTTTCAAGCAATTTCATCTCATCTTTCCAGTGGCACACTTGGATTTCCAAGTTGAGGCCAGGTTCATGCATTTCCTGTCATATCTTGCATTTTGCATCCAGCATCGCATTCCGCATAGCATATCATCATTGCATCATATTGCTTGGTCTTGCACGTGGTTGATTGTATCCTTGTTGCTTGTTTGTCTTGTTTGGGTAGAGCCGGGAGACGAGTTCGCTAACAAGGAGCCCGTTGAGTTTGCTTTTGAGGATCCAGTCAACTCTGACAACTGTGCAGGCAAGATGATCATACCCTCGAAATCACTACTATCTTTGTTATGCTACTTTGCTCGCTCTTTTGCTATGCCATTGCTACGATGCCTACCACTTGCTTTCAAGCCTCCCAAATTGCCATGTCAAACCTCTAACCCACCTTGTCCTAGCAAACCGTTGATTGGCTATGTTACCGCTTTGCTCAGCCCCTCTTATAGCGTTGCTAGTTGCAGGTGAAGATTGAAGGCCGTTCCTTGTTGGAACATTTATTTACTTGTTGGGATATCATTATATTGCCATGTTATCTTAATGCATCTATATACTTGGTAAAGGGTGGAAGGCTCGGCCTCTCGCCTAGTGTTTTGTTCCACTCTTGCCGCCCTAGTTTCCGTCATATCGGTGTTATGTTCCCGGATTTTGCGTTCCTTACGCGGTTGGGTTATAATGGGAACCCCTTGATAGTTCGCCTTGATTAAAGCTTTTCCAGCAATGCTCAACCTTGGTTTTACCATTTTCCACCTAGCCTTTTTCTTTCCCTTGGGTTCTGCAGACTCAAGGGTCATCATTATTTTAACCCCCCCGGGCCAGTTCTCCTCTGAGTGTTGGTCCCACCGAGCGATGTCCGGGGCTACCAGGGGCAACTCTGGGCTGGCCTACCCGACGTCTGGCTCATCTGAGTGTGCCCTGAGAATGAGATATGTGCAGCTCCTATCGGGATTTGTCGGCACATTCGGGCGGTGTTGCTGGTCTTGTTTTAACCTGTCGAAGTGTCTTGAATTACCGAGATACCGAGTCTGATCGGAACGTCTTGGGAGGAGGTCTATTCCTTCGTTGACCGTGAGAGCTTGTTATGGGCTAAGTTGGGACTCCCCTGCAGGGATTTGAACTTTCGAAAGTCGTGCCCGCGCTTATGGGCAGATGGGAATTTGTTAATGTCCGGTTGTAGATAACTTGAACCTTAATTAATTAAAATGAATCAACTGAGTGTGTTACCGTGATGGCCTCTTCCCGGCAGAGTCCGGGAAGTTGACACGGTGTTGGAGTAATGTTTGCGCAGGTTGTTCTCTAGATTCTCGCTCGCGCTTTGCCTCCTCTTCTCGCTCTCCTTTGCGAATAAGTTAGCCACCATACTTGCTAGACGCTTGCTGCAGCTCCACATATTCTTACCTTGCCATATCTATAAGCTTAAATAGTCTTGATCGCGAGGGTGCGAGATTGCTGAGTCCCCGTGGCTCACAGATTACTATTACACCAGATGCAGGGCCTGATGATTCCGCTCCAGGAGACGCGTTTGAGCTCAAGTGGGAGTTCGACGAAGACTCTCAACGTTACTATGTTTCCTTTCCCGGTGATCAGTAGTGGTGCCCAGTTGGGGGTGAACGGGACCGTTGTCGCATGTTGGGTTCTCTTTTATTTTGGCACCGTAGTCGGGCCATGAGTGTTTGGATGATGTAATGTTATTTATGTACTTGATTGACGTGGCGAGTGTAAGCCAACTATGTTATCTCCCCTTTATTGTTCATATTACATGGGATGTTGTGAAGATTGCCTAACTTGCGACATATGCCTTCAATGCGATTATGCCTCTAAGTCGTGCCTCGACACGTGGGACATATAGTCGCATCGAGGGTGTGACACCCACTCTCTTTAAAGATGCTCGTAAGTTTGTCTTATCTTGTGATGAATGCCAGAGAATTGGTGATATTAGTAGACATCAGGGAATGCCTATGAACTATTCACTTGTTATTGAACCATTTGATGTTTGGGGCTTTGATTATATGGGACATTTTCCTTCCTCTAATGGGTATACACATATTTTAGTTGTTGTTGATTATGTTACTAAGTGGGTAGAAGCTATTCCAACTAGTATTGTTGATCATAACACTTCTATCAAGATGCTTAAAGAAGTTATTTTTCCGAGGTTTGGAGTCCCTAGATATTTAATGACTGATGGTGGTTCACATTTTATTCATGGTGCTTTCCGTAAAATGCTTGCTAACTATGATGTCAACCATAGAATTGCATCTCCATATCATCCTTAGTCTAGTGGTCAAGTAGAATTGAGTAATAGAGAGCTTAAATTAATTTTGCAAAAGACTGTTAATAGATCTAGAAAGAATTAGTCTAAGAAACTTGATGATGCATTATGGGCTTATAGAACAGCTTATAAGAATCCTATGGGTATGTCTCCGTATAAAATGGCTTATGGAAAAGCATGTCACTTACCTCTTGAGCGAGAACATAAGGCATATTGGGCTATTAAAGAGTTCAATTATGATTTCAAACTTGCCGGTGAGAAGAGGTTATTTGACATTAGCTCACTTGATGAATGGAGAACCCAAGCCTATGATAATTCCAAGTTGTTTAAAGAAAACATTAAAAGATGGCATGATAAAAGGATACAAAGCGTGAGTTTAATGTAGGTGATCATGTTTTGCTATACAACTCTCGTTTAAGATTTTTTGTAGGAAAGCTTCTCTCCAAATGGGAAGGTCCTTATATTATCGAGGAGGTCTATCGTTCCGGTGCCATAAAAATCAACAACTCCGAAGGCACAAACCCAAAGGTGGTAAACAGTCAAAGAATCAAACATTATATCTCAGGTACTCCCATAAATGTTGAGACCAATATAATTAATACCGTAACACCGGAGGAGTACATAAGGGATACTTTCCAGAACATTTCAGACTCCGAAAAGGAATAGGTATGTGGTACGGTAAGTAAACCGACTCCAAAACGTTTCCAATGATAAATTTTCTCCGTTTTGGAATATTTAAAAAATTAGGAAAATTAAGTCCTAAAGAGACACGAGGCAACCACAAGGGTGGAGAGCGCGCCCTACCCCCTGGGCGTGCCCCCGTTCTTGTGGCCACCTCGTGTGCCTTCCGGACTCCGTTTTCTTGCATGATACTTTTTTTGGTCGGTAAAAAATCAATATATAATCTCCCGAAGGTTTTGACCACCGTACCACGACAATATCTCATATTTTTGTTTCGAGCTGTTTTTCTATCAGATCTAGATCATCATGACGTCTCCAAGCGCCCCCAAGGACAAGTTTTTCGAGAAGGTCATCAACCCCTACCTTGCGGAGGTGCTGCAACACCCTCAAGCCATTGAGTTGCGTGAGGGGGTGCTGCACATCTGCGATGTTGAGGGGCTGAAGAAGACCGGAAGCATGCAGACGAGGCTCGAAGCAATGGAGCAACAAGTTTTCAAGTGCCAAGGGATGGTAGAACGTGGAATCAATGCAAATCACATGATGATCGCAGAGTTCACCAACAAGCACAAGCACAAGATGGAATCAATGCAAATCAAGCATCTCCAAGCCCAGATCTATGACCTGCAAAACCAAAACTGTGAGTATGAATATAGATTCAAGAGGATGAGTTTGGCTGCAGATTCAAGGATGCCTGAGACTCGATCATCCTTCTGTGATGGTGAGCCTATGCCTTGGAAGATGAATGACAAACCTACTTCATCAACAACTCCTTCATCACCACCTTCGAAGAAAGAGAACTAAATACATGGGTATGGGCACTCTCATTGGCAACTGCCAAGCTTGGGGGAGTGCCCCGGTATCGTATCACCATCACATCTTTATCTTTATGGCTTTTATTAGTTCGATCCTTTTGGTTATATCTTAATCTAGTTGAATAAAGTTTTAGTATGATCTAGCCTTGAGTTTTGCTTTATGTTCCCTCTATGTAATCGAGTCCTTGATATATATAATAAAGAGTAGTTTTGAGATAAGGGCTTTGCTTTCTTGCTATGATCTTGAGGGAGTTAAATAAAAGAAAGAATAAAAAGGTTCATATATTGATCTTATGGAGAGTAATGACTTCACATATAAAGAGTATGATGAATAAAAGTTGTTGAGAGTTGATAAACATAGTTTTGGTCATTGTTGCAATTAATAGAAAGTAATAAAGAAAGAGAGGCTTCACATATAAATATACTATCTTGGACATCTTTGTAATTGTGAGCACTCACTAAAATATGACATGCTAAGAAGTTGATGTTGGACAAGGAAGACAACATAATAGGTTATGTTTTCTTATTTCCAAATAGAAGTTATATTGTCATGGATCATCCAACATGTTGAGCTTGCCTTTCCCTCTCATGCTAGCCAAATTCTTTGCACCGAGTAGAGATACTACTTGTGCTTCCAAACATCCCTAAACCCAGTTTTGCCATGAGAGTCCACCATACCTACCTATGGATTGAGTAAGAGCCTTCAAGTAAGTTGTCATCGATGCAAGGAATAAAAATTGCTCCCTAAATATGTATGATCTATTAGTGTGAAGAAAATAAGCTTTATACGGACGTGTGATATGAACGAAATAAAAGCGACGGATTGCATAATAAAGGTCCTTATCACAAGCGGCAATATAAAGTGACATTCTTTTGCATTAATATTTTGTGCATCCAACCATAAAAGTGCATGACAACCTGACCTCTGCTTCCCTCTGCGAAGGGTCTATCTTTTACTTTTATCTCCTACCCTTATACAAGAGTCATGGTGATCATCACCTTTCCTTTTTATACTTTTTCCTTTGGCAAGCACTATATGTTGGAGAGATCCGGATATATATATATATATATATATATATCCACTCGGATGTAGGTTTTCAAAAAGTATTATTGTTGACATTACCCTTGAGGTAAAAGGTTGGGAGGCAAAACTATAAGCCCCTATCTTTCTCTGTGTCCGATTGAAGCTTTGTACCCATAAGTATCACCTGAGTGTTAGAAATTGTGAAAGATTAAATGATAGTTGAGTATGTGGTCTTGCTGAAAAACTCTTATATTGACTCTTTCCAATGTTATGATAAATTGCAATTGCTTCAGTGACTAAGATCATAGTTCGTTAGTTTTCAATGAAGTTTCTGATTCACACTTTACCTTGTGAACGAATTGTTACTTTGGCATAAGAAATTATATGGCAGTATATGTTGTTGTTCTAAAGATGATCATGATGCCCTCATGTCCGTATTTTATTTTATCGACACCTCTATCTCTAAACATGTGGACATATTTATCAATATCGGCTTTCGCTCGAGGACTGATACTTCTCCAACGTATCTATAATTTTTGATTGTTCCATGCTGTTATATTATCATTCTTGGATGTTTTATAATCATTTTATAGTCATTTTATATCATATTTTGGGACTGACCTGTTGACATAGTGCCAAGTGTCAGTTGCTGTTTTTTGCATGTTTTTTACATCGAAGGAAATCAATATCAAACAGAGTCCAAACACCGCGAAACTTTTTGTGGATTTTTATGGACCAGAAGACCACTAATGGGCCAGAGCAGCACCTCGGGGCTGCCCCGAGGGGGGCGCGCCCAGGTGGGTTGTGCCCACCTCGGTGGCCTCCCACACCTCCTCTTTACCCTATAAATTCCCGAATATTTCGAAAACCCTCGGAATTAACCTAGATCAGAAGTTCTGCCACCGCAAGGCTCTGTATCCACCGAAAACCAATCTAGACCCCATTCCAGCACCCTTCCGGATGGGGGAATCATCTCCAGTGGCCATCTTCATCATCCCGGTGGCCACCATGATGATGAGGGAGTAGTGCACCCTCGGGGCTGAGGGTTTGTACCAGTAGCTATGTGTTTAATCTCTCTCTCTCGTGTTCTTGAGATGTCACGATCTTGATGTATCGCGGGCTTTGTTAATATAGTTGGATCATATGGTGTTTTCCCCTCTCCATCTTGTGATGAATTGAGTTTTCCCTATGTGATTTCGTTTTATCGGATTGAATACTTTTATGGATTTGAGAACACTTGATGTATGTCTTGCATATGAATACTCATGGTGACAATGGGGTATCATATTGATTCACTTGATATATGTTTTGGCACTCAACTTGCGGATTCCCGAGCTAACATTGGGGTAATGTATGCATAGGGGTTGATGCATGTTCTTGTCTTTGTTTCTCCGGTAGAAATCTTGGGGCACTCTTTGAGGTTCTTTGTGTTGGATTGTATATTATGAATCTGAATTTGCTTTGGTGTTATTTTAGTATGAACTCTTGGTTAGATTGATCGAAAAGGATAGCTTTGTGTTATTTAAGTACGAACTCTAGGATAGATTGATCGGAAAGAATAGCTTTGAGGTGGTTTCATACCCTACAAACAATTACGTCTTATGTTCTCCGCTAGATAGGAACTTTGGAGTGATTCTTCGTTGCACGTTGAGGATGGTTATATGATCCAATTATATTAGCATTGTTGAGAGATTGCACTAGCGAAAGTACGGACCCTAGGCCTCATTTTCAAGCATTGCAATACCGTTTTTGTGCCCATTTACTATTTTCTACCTTGTTGTTTTTATTTATTCAGATTATAAAAATATATTTATACCTTCAATATTATACTTTTATCACCATCTCTTCGCCGACCTAGTGCACCTGTATAATTCTCCATTGTATTGGGTGTGTTGGGGACACAAGATATTTCTTGTATTTGGTTGCAGGGTTGTTTGAGAGACACCATCTTCATCCTACACCTCCCACGGATTGATAGACCTTAGGTCATCCACTTGAGGGAAAATTGCTATTGTCCTACAAAACTATGCGCTTGGAGGCCAACACGAGTCTACAAGAATAAAGTTGCGTAGTAGACATCAAGCTCTTTTCTCGCGCCGTTGCCGGGGAGGTGAGTGCTTGAAGGTATATCTTTAGATCTTGCAATTGAATCTTTTAGTTTCTTGTTTTATCACTAGTTTGGTTTATAAAAGAAAACTACATAAAAATGGAATTGAGGTTGCATCATATTATTGATCATCTTTATAATATTTTTCTTGAAAATGATGGATCGGAAAATTGTGCTCAATTGTTAGAAGAAGAAGTCAATAAAATGTTTGGAACAACATATTTGAATGGTGATCATGATTGCAATGTTGTTAGTATGAATACTTTGAATATCCATGATGCTAATGATATGCAAAGCCATAAGCTTGGGGATGCTATATTTGATGAATATGATATTTTTAGTCCCCAAAGTTTTGATGAGAAAATTTATTATGATGATTTCATGCCTCCTTTTTATGATGATTATATTGATGAAAGTGGATTTGGAGAGGTCGTGACTTTATTTAATGATGAATCCACTATTTTGGAGGAGATTGCAATTGATTATGATAACAGAGTTGCTATCTATGATGATTATGGTGATGACATGAATGCTATAAAGAATAATGATAACCATGAAACTTGTCATCATGATTTTAATTTTCACTCTCATGATAGTTATTTTGTTGAGTTTGCTCCCACTACTAGTGATGAGAAGAAATTTGCTTATGTGGAGAGCAATAAGTTTTCTATGCTTTTGTGTCATAAAAAGAGTTCTTTATGCGATAGCTATATTGTTGAATTTATTCATGATGCTACTGAAAATTATTATGAGGGAGGAACTTATACTTATAGGAATTGCAATAATATCAAGTTTCCTCTCTATGTGTTGAAATTTTTGAAGTTATGCTTGCTTTGCTTTCCTATGCTAGGTGATTCTTGTTCCCATGAGTTGTTTGATCACAAAATTCATATGCATAGGAAGTGGGTTAGACTTAAATGTGCTAGTCTTATGATTCATGATGCTCTTGTTATGTTTCAATTCTTATCTTTTATGCGAGCATCATTGAAATCATCATGCCTAGCTTAAAAGGCATTAAAGAAAAGCGCTTGTTAGGAGACAACCCAACATTACCCCTACTGTTTTTGTGTGTTCACATGATTAGGCTACTGTAGTAATCATTTTTATTGCTTTTGTTTCAATAAAGTGCCAAGCAAGACCTTTGGGATGGTCTATGGTGATAGTTGGTTTAATCTTGTTGAAAAACAGAAAGTTTTGCGCTCACGAATATAATTATAATTTTGAAAAGAAGCGTGATAAAATACTGAGTCTTTTTGTAGAAGATTAATAGAAAAATTTCCTAGGTTTTCTTAATTTTTCAGAGTTTTTGGAGTAGCAGAAGTATGGTTTGAGTACAAATTACTGCGGACTGTTCTGTTTTTGACAGATTCTGTTTTCAATGCATAGTTTGTTTGTTTCTTAGTTTCTATGGTTTATATTGCTCAATATAAATTGTGGAAATTATACTCTACATTAGACATTGTGTGGAATCAATTATGAATCTTGTCTTTGACAGCACCAAAGTGAAATGGTTTGCTCTTTATCATCTAATCTATCTCGCGAAGTTTCGATAAGTTTTGTGTGATTGAAGTTTTCAAGTTTTGGGTGAGACATCGATATGAGGAGAATAAGGAGTGACAAGACCCTAAGCTTGGGGATGACCAAGGCACCCGAAGTTAATATTCAAGTAATATCCAAGCAACTAAGCTTGGGGATGCCCCGGAAGGCATCCCCTCTTTCGTCTTCAACATTATTGGTAACCTCACTTGGAGCTATGTTTTCATTCATCACATGATATGAGTTTTACTTGGAGCGTCATTTTATTTTGTTAGGATTTGTTTGATTTTATTTAGAATAATGTTTTGCATCTTTTATTTCAATAAAAGTGGCATTGATAGCCTTTACTATGCTTATTTTTCAAGTCTACATGTTGCTGTTTGAAAACATAAAGTTTACCGCTGTTGAAAAAATTCCCTAGAAAAGTCAGAAAGTGATAAAATGTTGAAACTTTTTGCAAGATAATCTCTGATAATTTTCTACAGTGTAGTAAAGTTTCATAACTTTTGGAGCTAGGGAAGTATTGATACTCTTGCATTCTTTACAGACTATACTGTTTTGGCAGATTGCTCTTATGTTTGCATTGTTTGCATATGTTTGCTTGTTTAATGATTCTATTTGTGAATAGGAGTATTAAATTTGCAGAGGTATTAAGTACGCAATTTTGAATAATAATTTTAGTGATTTTCTACAGTAGAGAATGATAAGGTTTTTGCATTGGTTTATACTAACTTATCTCACGAGTTCTTGTTGAGTTTTGTGTGGATGAAGCTTTCGAGATTTAGGAAACCCGTGATATAAAAGGAATTAAGGAGACACAAAAGCTCAAGCTTGGGGATGCCCAAGGCACCCCAAGATAATATTTCAAGACGTATCAAGCATCTAAGCTTGGGGATGCCCCGGTAGGCATCCCACCTTTCTTCTTCAACAATTATCGGTTAGTATCAGTTGAGCCTAAGTTTTTTCTTCTTCACATGATGTGTGCTATCCTTGGAATGTAATTTTATTTTATTTTGCTTGCTGTTTTAATAAAATACTTAGATCTGGAAGTTTTTGAATAAAATAGAGTCCTCAAATAGTTGCCAGGGAGGCTAGGTAAGCGACACGCACATCCTGTCAACGAAGCTCTTTTCTATGGAATTGCTGTAGTGCTTCACTTATATCTTTTTGAGCACCGTGTGCTTTAGTATTTTTGAAGAAATTCTCTCTTGCTTCACTTAAATTAATTTGAGAGAAAGAAATATTATGCTTATGATCTTCACTTATATTTGTTTGAGCTTATCAAAAGCAACCGATGAAAATTAGTTCCAAAGTGATTGGTATCCAAGAAAGATATAATAAAAACTTTGATGAAGATCACAGGACAAAATAAACTTGATTCCTCGTAATAGTTTTGAGATATGATGATGTGATATGTGAGTCATGTTGATGAGTAATTATGCTTTAGTAAGAATATTGGTGTTAAAGTTGGTGATTCCCTATGCAAGCACGAAAGTCAATAGTTGTGCAATGAAATTACATCCTACTTGTGGTGCATCATTCGGTGTTAATTATGCTCAATGCTCACTTACGAGATTATTTGTTTCTTGGTTGGTCGCTTCTCAATCTTTTGCTAGCCTTCATTTTGCACTAAGTATGATCACTACGTGTGCATCCAAAATCCTTTAAACTAGTTTTGCCACATGAGTCCACTATACCCACCTATGTGCGGTATTCTTTTGCCATTCTAAGCAAATTTTTCTGTGCGATCTCTAATTTTCAAAATAAATTTCTCTTTTGTGTGCTTGTACCGCTCGCGAGGTGGTGAGGGGTGGCCAATATTTTCCATGCTAGATGTGTTATTCTCACGATGAGTGTTTATTCACTTGTCATTGCACGAGAGTAAGACAAAGGTATTAGGGATGCCCAGTCCCGAAATGAAAAATTAATTTACTTTATGTTGTCAAATAATAAATTCCTTGGAAAGTGTTGGTATGGAGGGCACCCGTGGATACGGTTAGCCATGGAAAATGAAAGTATGGTGGAAAAAGGAATAAACTATATTTTCTGTTTGGGAACCGCCTATGATATATCTAGCATGGAAAGTGTTGGGAGCTCTAAGTCGTTTTCGTTGGTAGGAAAAGTATGCCTCTTAAAATGTTTTTATCTCTCAATTTTCGCTTTGAGCTTTGGAACCTCTACAAATCCCTACTTCCCTCTGCGGAGGGCCTTTCTTTTACTTTATGCAATTTTTATTTTTAATTTGAGTCTCCATCTTCTCTTATAAAGCACCAACTAGGGGGCACTATGATCGTACTTGAGCATTGGGTGTAGCTAATATGCGAGTGTGTTACATGAATGGATCAATGATTGAGCATGATGGGCTAGGGATAACTTATTTTAGCATTGATATTTTGAAAGACATGGTTGCTTGTTGATATGCTTGAGTGTTTAAGTCACATGTCAAAACTAGACTA
Organism: Triticum dicoccoides; assembly: GCF_002162155.2. NCBI lineage: Eukaryota > Viridiplantae > Streptophyta > Magnoliopsida > Poales > Poaceae > Triticum > Triticum dicoccoides. Next base: position 270,725,700 of record NC_041392.1, on the reverse strand, counting down.
TTGCTTTGAACCATATAAAAGTCCAAATGTCCATGCTATAAAGAAAATAATATGAGATTGTCGGCGTTCTGGCAACGGGGGTCCCCAGACTTGCCTGCCCGCAGCCCATGGTGTGGCTTTGCTAGCAGGCCTGTACGGCCCATCTTCATCAATAAGGCGTTCAAGACCTTCGCGAGAGGCCAAGCCTTGCGAGGCGGACGACACAAGACCTCCTCAGGAGCAGGCTCACCAGGCTGGCTCGTGAAGGGCAGAGAGATGAAGGCACGACAAACCTCGCGAGGTTTTCGTGACGTGAGCCATGACGATCGAGACCAGGCGGGCGCCAGCGCGCACAACGTCCTTGTTTCCTATTTGGTGCTAAGGGGGCAAGCGCAGGCGCGGAGTACCAAGTCATCAAGCAAAGGTTTCCATATTGGTGCAACGAGACCAAAGCCAGAAGGATGGCAAGACGGAGGTCACCATGGAGCCCAAGGCGGCGTCACCACCAGAGCCTTTTGCAGGCCAAGACCACTTTTGTTAGGATAAGCTATACTAGCTGTCCCCTTTCAAATTGGCCGTTGTTGGCTCCCTTCCCACTCAATATTTGGGGAGAGGACCAGGGCCTCTATAAATAGGACTAGCCACCACCGTAGAGGGAGAGATATCATCTTGGACCAGATCCACCCCACCAAGGCCTTACACTGCTACCTCTTGAGGACTGCGTTGGTTTTCCCTTGAAGAGAAAAGGGTGATGCAGCAAAGTAGCGTAAGTATTGCCCTCAGTTTTTGAGAACCAAGGTATCAATCTAGTAGGAGGCCGCACACAAGTCCCTCGCACCTACACAAACAAATAAATCCTCGCAACCAACGCAATAAGGGGTTGTCAATCCCTACACGGTCACTTACGAGAGTGAGATCTGATAGATATGATAGGATAATATTTTTGGTATTTTTATGATAAAGAGAAATAAAATATGCAAGTAAAATAAATGGCAAAGGAAATAACTAAGTATTGGAAGATTAACATGATGGAAGATAGACCCGGGGGCCATAGGTTTCACTAGTGGCTTCTCTCAAGAGCAGAAGTATTTACGGTGGGTGAACAAATTACTGTTGAGCAATTGATAGAATTGAGCATAGTTATGAGAATATCTAGGTATGATCATGTATATAGGCATCACGTCCGAGACAAGTAGACCGACTCCTGCATGCATCTACTACTATTACTCCACACATCGACCGCTATCCAGCATGCATCTAGAGTATTAAGTTCAAGAGAACAGAGTAATGCTTTAAGCAAGATGACATGATGTAGAGGAATAAACTCATGCAATATGATATAAACCCCATCTTGTTATCCTCGATGGCAACAATACAATATGTTCTTTTCTTCCCCTACTGTCACTGGGAAATGACACTGCAAGATTGAACCCAAAGCTAAGCACTTCTCCCATTCCAAGAAACATCAATCTAGTAGGCCAAACCAAACTGATAATTCGAAGAGACTTGCAAAGATAACCAATCATACATAAAAGAATTCAGAGAAGATTCAAATATTGTTCATAGATAAACTTGATCATAAACCCACAATTCATCAGTCTCAACAAACACACCACAAAAGAAGATTACATCGAATAGATCTCCACAAGAGAGGGGGAGAACTTTGTATTGAGATCCAAAAAGAGAGAAGAAGCCATCTAGCTAATAACTATGGACCCGTAGGTCTGAAGTAAACTACTCACACTTCATCGGAGGGGCTATGGTGTTGATGTAGAAGCCCTCCGTGATCGATGCCCCCTCCGGAGGAGCTCCGAAAAAGGCCCCAAGATGGGATCTCATGGATACAGAAAGTTACGGCGGTGGAATTAGGGTTTTGGCTCCGTATCTGGTAGTTTGAGGGTACGTAGGTATATATAGGAGGAAGGAGTACGTCGGTGGAGCAACAGGGGGCCCACGAGGGTGGAGGGCGTGCCTGGGGGGGGGGCAGGAGCGCCCCCTACATCGAGCCTTCCTTGTTGATTGCTTGACATAGGGTCCAAGTCCTCTGGATCATGTTCGTTCCGAAAATCACGTTCCCGAAGGTTTCATTCTGTTTGGACTCCGTTTGATATTCTTTTTCTATGAAACCCTAAAATAGGCAAAAAAAACAATTCTGGGCTCAGCCTCCGGTTAATAGGTTAGTCCCAAAAATAATATAAAAGTGTATAATAAAGCCCAATAATGTCCAAAACAGAATATAATATAGCATGGAACAATCAAAAATTATAGATACGTTGGAGACGTATCAAGCATCCCCAAGCTTAATTCCTGCTCGTCCTCGAGTAGGTAAATGATAAAAACAGAATTTTTGATGTGGAATGCTACTTGGCATGATTTCAATGTAATTCTTCTTAATTGTGGTGTGAATATTCAGATCCGAAAGATTCAAGACAAAAGTTCAATATTGACATAGAAATAATAATACTTCAAGCATACAAACTAAGCAATTATGTCTCTTCAAAATAACATGGCCAAAGAAAGTTATTCCTACAAAATCATATAGTATGGCTATGCTCTGTCTTCACCACACAAAGTATTTAAATCATGCACAACCCCAATGACAAGCCAAGCAATTGTTTCATACTTTTGGTGTTCTCAAACTTTTTCAATCTTCACGCAATACATGAGCGTGAGCCATGGACATTCAAAAATTACATCCTTCGCACACTCGTCCGCCCCAAGACGGGCACCCTTCAGGACACCCTCATAATACATTTTGAGGTGACGATGCTCCTTGCCCTGCGGCGGCCCCTCCTTCACCAGCTTCTCCGCGTCCATCTTGGCCCAGTGCACCTTCGCACGGGCAAACGCCCGGCGTGCACCTTTGATGCAGACGGACCGCTTTATGACTTCCAGCCGTGGGCAGGCATCCACAAGCCGCCTCACCAGGCCAAAGTAGCTGTTGGGAAGGGAGTCGCCAGGCCACATCCGGACTATAAGGCCCCTCATGGCTTGTTCGACCGCCTTGTGCAGCTCGACCAGTTTCCTCAGCTGGTCGCTCACATGCATCGGGTGTTCGGTCCTAGTATACTGAGACCAGAACAACTTCTCCGTCGAGCTTCCCTCCTCGGCCTGGTAATACTTTGCGGCATCCGACACGCTGCGGGGCAAATCTACGAATGCTCCTGGAGAGCTCCGGACTCGGGTAAGTAACAAGTAATTTACTTTCACATGCTTGCTTTGCATATTGAATGCCTTACCCGCCGCTATCTTCCTCATTGCTTCAATTTCCTGGAGGGCCTTTTAGACTTTAGCCTTGGCATGCTTTGTGCTCTCGAGGGCCGCTGCAAGCTCGGACTCTCGCATCTTCGAGTCAAGATCCAAAGTCTCGTGCTTCTTCACGAGAGCCTTGAGCTCTTGTTGCACCTCGCCACCCGTGCCTCTTGTTTCTCCCGCTCGGTGCGCTCCTTGTCTGCTTTGTTTTCGGTCTCGGACAGCACTTGCTTCAGGGTCGCCACTTCGGTCGTGGCCCCTAGCACATCCATGATGATCCTATCATTTTTGCAACCGCATACTATATATATATATAGACAAGGTATTACTTACCTTTGTTCCCCTCGAGCTGCCTCTTGGCAAGACCGAGCTCTTTCTCGGACCGCTCGAGGTTCTGCTTCAGTGCAGCGACCTCCGCAGTCAGTGCGGCAGAGGTCAACAGCGAAGCCTGCATACGCATATAGACATACTTATATTAGACTCCTGCAGATATTATTTGATCCTCTATTCGGCTTTTCTTTGTGAACACCAAACAAAGCATCAGGGGCTACTGTCTATGCGGTAATATTTTCCTATATTTTAAATACTTACCTCAAAGCCTGTTAGAAGGCTGGCATAGGCTTCAGTCAGTCCGCTCTTGGCGGAGTGAACCTTCTTGATCACCGCACTCATAATAGTGTGGTGCTCTTCGTCGATGGAAGCACCGCGAAGCGCTCCCAGCAGATTGTCCGGTGCCTCTGGATGGACAGAGGTCACCGGCACGGGCGGCTTGCCCCTCTTGGAAGGGGGCCGCCTGCCGGAGTCCGGAACCACTGGAGGTTCCGGCGCGGCGTTCGGCTGGGGGCCAAACTTGGATCCCTTGGGAGTCTTGCTCCCTTCGCGCCTAGAGTCCGGAAGGTCGCCTTGAGGCGCCTCCGGGACTTTCTCCCCCCGGCTCGGTGCCCCTTGAGACAATACCTCGACATTGTCCGTAGGGCAAGGAGAGGAGGCGGTCGAAAGTGTATCACTATTCATATACGACGAATCCAAGGAACCGTTCGACGAGGATACGTCGTTACGGGCTCGAGGCAGACTGCATAATCATATTTGACGTTAGGAGAAGCAGTGCAACAAAAGTATGCTATGAGTTACTCTGGTATCCGAATACTTACGACTTCGCCAGGGGCTTGGCCCTGAGTAACCACTCGTCTTTGCCGTCGGCGACGATGGTGGAACAGTCCGAAAGGAGAGTCCTTCCCTTCTTGGACCCTTCGGCCTCCCCGGTTGGGGCGGCCTTCCTTTTCTTGTCTCCCCCGGCTGGAGGGGGAGAATCTTCATCTTCCTCCTCCTCGTTTTCACGGGAGGAGTGCGTCTCGGAGTTATCGGACGATGAGTCCGATACCACCTGGCGCCGGGAACTCTTTCGGATTCCCGTGGCCTTCTTCTTGGTCTTCTCCGGCACCTCATAAGGAGCCGGAGTCCGCATCTCCGTCAGGAGAGCGTTTGCAGGGTCTTCGGGTAAAGGGGCCGGACAGTTAATATGCTCTAATGTCTCCACCCAGTCCTGTCAAAGGCATGGGAGCTCAGACCCCGCACATGGTTAAGCTATGGGAAATAAATACCCTACCAGATGTACAGAACTTACCGGATTCGCAGGGCGCTTCGCGCTTAGCCCGCGGTCCTCGGTAAGAGAAGGGGGGGGACCTCGGCGCCCTTGAACAGCACCTTCCAGACGTCCTTATGCGTCGTGTTGAAGAGCTCGCATAGAGTCTGGCGTTGGGCCGGGTCGAACTCCCATAAGTTGAAAGCCCGTTGTTGACACGGGAGGATCCGGCGGAAGAGCATGACCTGGACTATGTTGAGAAGCTTAAGTTTCTTGCTTATCATGTTCCGGATATACTTGTGGTGTCCGTCCAACTCCACCAATGATCCCCAGGACAGGCTCTTCTCCTTCAAGGAAGTGATCCGCGTGGGGATTCCGGATCGAAACTCGGGGGCCTCCACCCAGTTGGTGTCGTGCGGCTCGGTGATGTAGAACCACCCCGATTGCCACCCCTTTATGGTCTCCACGAAGGAGCCCTCGAGCCATGTAATGTTGGGCATTTTGCCCACCATGACTCCGCCGCATTCCACTTGTTGGCCGCCTATTACCTTTGGCTTGACATTGAAGGTCTTCAGCCACAGGCCGAAGCGGGGCCGGATGCGGAGGAAAGCCTCGCACACGACGATGAACGCCGAGATGTTGAGGATGAAATTCGGGGCCAGATCATGGAAGTCCAGCCCATAATAGAACATAAGGCCGCGGACGAGTGGATGGAGGGGAAACCCCAGTCCACAGACGAAGTGGGTGAGGAAAACCACCCTTTCGTGAGGTTCCGGGGTAGGGACGATCTGCCCCGCGGCTGGCAGCCGGTGCGCGATATCCGCGGCTAAGTATCCGGCCCCACGTAGTTTTTTGATGTGTCCCTCCGTGACGGAGGAGACCATCCACTTGCCTCCCGCTCCGGACATGTTTGGAGAGAGTTGAGGAGAAGGATGTGGACTTGGGCCCTGGAGCTCGAGTGCGTGAGAATGGATGAGCAAGGAGGAAGAAGGCATGGGTAGAAAAAGGTGAAACCTTATCCCTTTATAAGGGTGGACGAAACCATGCGCCCCCACCAGCCTGGTAAAACTTGCTTATCCCCAAGCGCCGTAATTGATGGCGCGGTTGGGTTACCCACGTCCGTATTGATGGGAATCCCGTAATAAGGGGACACGATCTCTGCTTCGACAAGACGTGCCAAGGAAACCGCCTGGCGAAACACGCTGAGATGGGTTATGAAAAACGATTCGAATAAAGACCTGGGTGTGGTGTGATGTCACGCTACAGGGTACGTCAGCAGATTAGATTTGTGGAAATATTATTCTCTCTACGGTGGTATGTGGAACTTGTTTTGCAGAGCCGTACACGATCCTCGTGTTCAAAATCTTCTATGAAGTATTCGGAGGAGGAACCCGCCTTGCAATGCCGAAGACAATCTGCGCGCCGGACTCATCGTCATTGAAGCCTGGTTCAGGGGCTACTGAGGGAGTCCTGGATTAGGGGGTATCCGTACAGCCAGACTATATCCTTTGGCCGGACTGTTGGACTATGAAGATACAAGATTGAAGACTTCGTCCCGTGTTCGGATGGGACTCTCCTTGGCATGGAAGGCAAGCTTGGCAATACGGATATGTAGATATCCTTCCTTGTAACCGACTTTGTGTAACCCTAGGCCCCTCCGGTGTCTATATAAACTGGAGGGTTTAGTCCGTAGGAAAAACAACATACAATCATACCATAGGCTAGCTTCTAGGGTTTAGCCTCTCTGATCTCGTGGTAGATCAACTCTTGTACTACTCATATCATCAAGAACAATCAAGCAGGACATAGGGTTTTACCTCCATCAAGAGGGCCCGAACATGGGTAAACATCGTGTCCCCTGCCTCCTATTACCATCTGCCTAGACGCACAGTTCGGGACCCCCTACCCGAGATCCGTCGGTTTTGACACCGACACCCATCAATAGATATCAATGTGAGTGAGTAGGGATTGCCATGCAACGGATGCACAAGAGCTATAAGTGTATGAAAGCTCAACAAAAGGAACTAAGTGGGTGTGCATCCAACTTGCTTGCTCACTAAGACCTAGGGCATTTTGAGGAAGCCCATCATTGGAATATACAAGCCAAGTTCTATAATAAAAAATTCCCACCAGTATATGAAAGTGATAACATAGGAGACTCTCTATTATGAAGATCATGGTGCTACTTTGAAGCACAAGTGTGGTAAAAGAATAGTAGCATTGTCCCTTCTCTCTTTTTCTCTCATATTTTTTTATTTGGGCCTTTTCTTTTTTTATGGCCTCTTTTTATTATTATTATTTTTCGTTCGGAGTCTCATCCCGACTTGTGGGAGAATCATAGTCTCCATCATCCTTTCCTCACTGGGACAATGCTCTAAAAATGATGATCATCACACTTTTATTTACTTACAACTCAACAATTACAACTCAATACTTAGAACAAAATATGACTCTATGTGAATGCCTCCGACGGTGTACCAGGATATGCAATGAATCAAGAGTGACATGTATGAAAGAATTATGAACGGTGGCTTTGCCACAAATACAATGTCAACTATATGATCATGCAAAGCAATATGACAATGATGGAGCGTGTCATAGTAAACGGAACGGTGGAAAGTTGCATGGAAATATATCTCGGAATGGCTATGGAAATGCCGTGATATGTAGGTATGGTGGCTGTTTTGAGGAAGGTATATGGTGGGTGTATGATACCGGCGAAAGGTGCGCGATATTAGAGAGGCTAGCAATGGTGGAAGGAAGAAAAGTGTGTATGATCCATGGACTCAACCTTAGTCATAAAGAACTCATATACTTATTGCAAAAATCTACAATTTATCAAAGAAAAGTATTACGCGCATGCTCCTAGGGGGATAGATTGGTAGGAAAAGACCATCGCTCGTCCCCGACCGCCACTCATAAGGAAGACAATCAATAAATAAATCATGCTCCAACTTCATCACATAACGGTTTGCCATACGTGCATGCTACGGGAATCACCACTTTAACACAAGTATTTCTCAAATTCACAACTAATCGACTAGCATGACTCTAATATTACCATCTCCATATCTCAAAACAATTATCAAGTATCAAACTTCTCATAGTATTCAACACACCCATAAGAATTTTTTTATTAATCTTGAATGCCTAACATAATTAAAGAAAATTACCATGCTGTTTTGTAGGACTCTCAAAATAGTCTAAGTGAAGCATGAGAGAACAATAGTTTCTATAAAACAAATCCACCGACATGCTCTAAAAGATATAAGTGAAGCACTAGAGCAAAAACTATATAACTCAAAATATATAAGTGAAGCACATAGAGTATTCTAACAATTTCCGAATCATGTGTCTCTCTCTCAAAAGGTGTGTACAGCAAGGATGATTATGTAAAACTAACAAATAAAGACTCAAATAATACAATATGCTCCAAGCAAAACACATATCATGTGGTAAATAAAAATATAGCTCCAAGTAAAGTTACCGATGGAAGTAGACGAAAGAGGGGATGCCTTCCGGGGCATCCCCAAGCTTTGGATTTTAGGCATCCTTAGATTATCTTGGGGTGCCATGGGAATCCCCAAGCTTAGGCTCTTTCCACTCCTTGTTCCATAATCCATCAAATCTTTTACCCAAAACTTGAAAACTTCACAACACAAAACTTAAAGTAGAAAATCTCGTGAGCTCCGTTAGCGAAATAAAACAAAACACCACTTGAAGGTACTGTAATGAACTAATTCTTTATTTATATTGGTGTTAAACCTACTGTATTCCAACTTCTCTATGGTTTATAAACTATTTTACTAGCCATAGATTCATCAAAATAAGCAATCAACACACGAAAAACAGAATCTGTCAAAATGATAACAGTCTGTAGTAATCTGTAGCTAACGCAAGATCTGGAACCCCAAAAATTATAAAATAAATTTCTGGAAGTGAGGAATTTATCTACTAATAATCTTCAAAAATAATTAACTAAATATCACTTTCCAAATAAAAATGGCAGCAATTCTCGTGAGCACTAAAGTTTCTGTTTTTTACAGCAAGATTAAAAAGACTTTCCCCAAGTCTTCCCAACGGTTCTACTTATCACAAACACTAATTAAACACAAATAACACAAACAAAACCGATGATAGATAAATTATTTATTAATAAACAGGAGCAGAAAGCAAGGAATAAAAATAAAATTGGGTTTCCTCCCAATAAGCGCTATCGTTTAACGCCCGTAGCTAGGCATAAAAGTAAGGATAGATCTAGGTATTACCATCTTTGGTAGGCAATCCATAAGCGGCTCTCATAATAGATTCATAAGGTAATTTAATTTTCTTTTAGGGAAGTGTTCCATGCCTTTCCTTAATGGAAATTGGAATCTAATATTCCCTTCCTTCATATCAATAATTGCACCAATCGTTCTAAGGAAAGGTCTACCAAGAATAATAGGACATGAAGGATTGCAATATATGTCAAGAACAATAAAATCTATGGGCACATAATTTCTATTTGCAACAATAAGAACATCATTAATTCTTCCCATAGGTTTCTTAATAGTGGAATCCGCAAGGTGCAAGTTTAAAGAGCAATCATCAAAATCACGGAAACCTAGCAAATCACACAAAGTCTTTGGAATCGTGGAAACACTAGCACCCAAATCACACAAAGCATAGAATTCATGATCTTTAATTTTTATTTTAATTGTAGGTTCCCACTCATCATAAAGTTTTCTAGGGATATAAACTTCTAACTCAAGTTTTTCTTCATAAGAGTGCATCAAAGCATCAACTATATGTTTAGTAAAAGCTTTATTTGGACTATAAGCATGAGGAGAATTTAGCACGGATTGCAACAAGGAAATACAATCTATCAAAGAGCAATTATCATAATTAAATTCCTTGAAATCCAAAATAGTGGGTTCATTAATATTTAAAGTTTTGACTTCTTCAATCCCACTTTTAACAATTTTAGCATCAAGATCTAAGAATCCGAATTCTTGGAACGCCGTCTAGGTAAAGGTGGATCATATTCAGTCCCATCATTATCAAGATTCATATTGAAAAACAAAGATTTAATAGGGGACACATCAATAACTTTTAGATCTTCATCTTTATTATCATGGATACTAGAAGAACACGCTTCTATAAAGCAATCTTTCTTAGCACGCATCCTAGCGGTTCTTTCTTTGCACTCATCGATGGAAATTCTCATGGCTTTGAGAGACTCATTGATATCATGCTTAGGTGGAATATATCTAAATTTTAAAGAATCAACATCAAGAGAAATTCTATCAACGTTCCTAGCCAACTCATCAATCTTAAACAAATTTTCTTCAATCAAAGCATTGCAATTCTTTTGCAAAGTAATAAATTCTTTAATATTAGATTAAAAATCAGAGGGTATATTATTATAATTTCCATAAGAATTGTTTTAGGAATTACCATAATTATTATAGGAATTACTAGGATACGGCCTAGGATTAAAGTTTCCTCTATACGCGTTGTTACCGAAATTATTCCTACCAACAAAATTCACATCCATAGATTCATTATTATTCTCAATCAAAGTAGACAAAGGCACATCATTAGGATCAGAAGAAACACTTTTATTAGCAAATAATTTCATAAGTTCATCCATCTTTCCACTCAAAACATTAATTTCTTCTATCGCATGCACTTTCTTATTAGTAGATCTTTCAGTGTGCCATTGAGAATAATTAACCATAATATTATCTAGGAGTTTAGTAGCTTCTCCTAATGTTATTTCCATAAAAGTGCCTCTCGCGGCCGAATCTAAAAGATTTCTAGAAGCAAAATTCAATCCGGCATAAATTTTTTGTATAATCATCCACAAATTCAAACCATGTGTAGGGCAATTATGTATCATTAATTTCATCCTCTCCCAAGCTTGTGCAACATGTTCATGATCAAGTTGCTTAAAATTCATAATATCATTTCTAAGAGAGATGATCTTAGCGGGAGGAAAATACTTAGAGATAAAAGCATCTTTGCAGTTATTCCATGAATCAATACTATTTTTAGGCAAAGACGAAAACCAAGCTTTAGCACGATCTCTAAGCGAAAAAGGAAATAGCTTCAATTTAACAATATCGTTATCCACATCTTTCTTCTTTTTCATATCACATAAATCAGCGAAGCTATTCAGATGGGGTAGCGGCATCTTCACTAGGAAGGCCGCCGAATTGATCTTTCATGACAAGATTTAACAAAGCAGCATTGATTTCACAAGATTCGGTATCGGTAATAGGAGCAAACGGAGTGCTAAGGAAATCATTATTGTTGGTATTGGTGAAGTCACACAATTTAGTATTATCTCGAGCCATTGTGACAAGCAAGCAATCCAACACACAAGCAAACAAGAAACATGCAAAAAGAGGAAAATATAGAAAGAGAGGGAGGATGGAGAGAGAGGGCGAATAAAATGGCAAGGGTGAAGTGGGGGAGAGGAAAACGAGAGGCAAATGGCAAATAATGTAATGCGGGAGATAAGGGTTTGTGATGGGTACTTGGTATGTCTTGACTTGCAACGGCGCCACAAGTGACTCGTTGTCGGGAGTCAAATCTTGACTTGTCTTGCGCGAACCTCCCTGACAACGGTGCCAGAAATCCTTCTTGCTACCTCTTGAGCACTGCGTTGGTTTTCCCTTGAAGAGGAAAGGGTTATGCAGCAAAGTAGCATAAGTATTTCCCTTAGTTTTTGAGAACCAAGGTATCAATCCAGTAGGAGGTCGTGCACAAGTCCCTCGCACCTACACAAACAAATAAATCCTCGCAACCAACGCGATAAGGGGTTGTCAATCCCTACACGGTCACTTACGAGAGTGAGATGTGATAGATATGATAGGATAATATTTTTGGTATTTTTATGATAAAGAGAAATAAAAGATGCAACTAAAATAAATGGCAAAGGAAATAACTAAGTATTGGAAGATAAATATGATGTAACATAGACCTCGGGGCCATAGGTATCACTAGTGGCTTCTCTCAAGAGCATAAGTATTTACGGTGGGTGAACAAATTACTGTTGAGCAATTGATAGAATTGAGCATAGTTATGAGAATATCTAGGTATGATCATGTATATAGGCATCACGTCCAAGACAAGTAGACCGACTCCTGCGTGCATCTACTACTATTACTCCACACATCGACCGCTATCCAGCATGCATCTAGAGTATTAAGTTCAAGAGAACAGAGTAACGCTTTAAGAAAGATGACATGATGTAGAGGAATAAACTCATGCAATATGATATAGACCCCATCTTGTTATCCTCAATGGCAACAATACAATACGTGCCTTGCTGCCCCTACTGTCACTGGGAAAGGACACCGCAAGATTGAACCCAAAGCTAAGCACTTCTCCCATTGCAAGAAAGATCAATCTAGTAGGCCAGACCAAACTGATAATTCAAAGAGACTTGCAAAGATAACCAATCATACATAAAAGAATTCAAAGAAGATTCAAATATTGTTCATAGATAAACTTGATCATAAACCCACAATTCATCGGTCTCAACAAACACACCACAAAAGAAGATTACATCGAATAGATCTCCACAAGAGAGGGGGAGAACTTTGTATTGAGATCCAAAAAGAGAGAAGAAGCCATCTAGCTAATAACTATGGACCCGTAGGTCTGAAGTAAACTACTCACACTTCATCGGAGGGGCTATGGTGTTGATGTAGAAGCCCTCCGTGATCGATGCCCCCTCCGGCTGAGCTCCGAAAATGCCCCAAGATGGGATCTCGTGGATACAGAAAGTTACGGCGGTGGAATTAGGGTTTTGGCTTCGTATCTGGTAATTTGGGGGTACGTAGGTATATATAGGAGGAAGGCGTACGTCGGTGGAGCAACAGCGGGCCCACGAGGGTGGAGGGCGCGCCTGGGGGGGGGGGTAGGCACGCCCCCTACCTCGAGCCTTCCTCGTTGATTGCTTGATGTAGGGTCCAAGTCCTCTGGATCATGTTCATTCCAAAAATCACGTTCCCGAAGGTTTCAATCCGTTTGGACTCCGTTTGATATTCTTTTTCCCTGAAACTCTAAAATATGCAAAAAAAACAACAATTCTGGGCTGGGCCTCCGGTTAATAGGTTAGTCCCAAAAATAATATAAAAGTGTATAATAAAGCCCAATAATGTCCAAAACAAAATATAATATAGCATGGAACAATCAAAAATTATAGATACGTTGGAGACGTATCACACACAAGTTCGCCAAGCACAAGAACACCTCAACCTCAGGAGGCTGTTCTTCCCCTTGTACTATTCATCCTCATCCCAAGAGGCAATCCACCACCACCACACTAGAGTAGGGTATTACACCACAACGGTGGCCCGAACCAGTATAAATCTCGTGTCCCTTGTATTGTGAGTTCGTCAAGTTAGTTCGTAAGATCTTAGCTGAGTTAGGACGTGGATCGGTAGGGGGGAAATCTTCGCACACACCCCAGTGTTCGAACCTTAAGGGTTTTGCCAGAACCAGTGATCCGACATTTGGCGCGCCAGGTAGGGGTGCGCCGAAGCTTCCCTCCCGTCACTCCGTGTCATGCCGCTTCATCGTCTCCATGGCGGACGCACGTCGCGCCCGCGCCGAGCGCCGGGCTGCCCTCGCCTCCCGCGTTGCTCAGACGACCCCAGTCGGTGGCCACCCCGTCGCTCTCCGTTGCCTGCCACCAACACCGCCACCGGCCCGGCAGGGAACGAGCAGCAAGCATCCTCGCTGCACCCTTCGGTGCGATAGGACGGCTGCACCGCCACTCCATCACTGACTCCCGCTGGTTTGTCGTCTCATGCTCGTCGCGTTCCCATGGACACACGGGCCGTGCTCCTCATGGCGCACGAGCTCCTGCGCTATCGCCCAGTCGATGACCTCTACGAGGACTGGCTTGACCGCATCGCCGAGCTTGTCCGCGCTGCAGGGGGCTCCCCTACGCCGTCCCACTCTCTACCTCGCCCTTCGCCAGCCACGGGTAACGCAGCTCACAAAGTACCTCCACCACCTCTGTACCAAGACGGCGCCCTAGCGCCAAGGCACGCGGCTCCACGGCGCGACCCACCGTGTCCGGCGCCCGCACGTGAAGAAAGAAGCTATCAAGAAGTCCCTCGACCGCAAGTGAACGCTCTGCCACTCCTCGCACCGCCGCGCCATGATCGTTTGCTGCGGCAAGGCCCCGCGCCGCTTGCCGTAGCAGCACGTGGGCACCAAAACCAAGTTCCACCTCCAAGGCGGGCCTCGGTGACCACGGCCGACTGTCGCGCCTTCACCCTTGAGCTGCGTAGCGTCGCCTGGCCGGGCAAGTTCAAGCAAGATCTGCCTCCTCACTATGACGACACCCCTAACCCCGCTGAGTTCTTACAGCTCTATGAGATGAGCATCGAGGCGGCCAACGGTGACGAGGAAGTCATGGCGAACTAGTTTCCCATGGCCCTCAAGGATGGCCCCCGCTCCTGGCTCCTGAACCTGCCTCCAGGCTCGATTTCCTCCTGGGATGAGATGCGCAACGACTTCATCGCCAACTTCCAGGGCACTTGCGATCGCCCCCGGTCGCGGGTGACCTGCGCCGCATCAAGCAACAACCAGGAGAGACCCTGCAGAAGTACATCCAGCACTTCAACAGCGCGCGAATCAAGATCCCCAAGGTGACCGACGAGGCCATCATCTCAGCGTTCTCCGACGGTGTCCGCGACGTCAAGATGAAGGAGGAGCTCGCCATCCATGAGGAGCTGTGCACGACCTTGGAGCTATTCAACATCGCGACCAAGTGTGCAAGAGCTGAGGAGGGGCGCCTCTCCCTCCTCGAGCTCCCTGCTGCAGACCCAGAGGAGAAGAAGACCAAGGCCAAGGACGTGAAGCGCAAGGGAGCAGCCGTGCTCGCGGCGGAACCGGACACCAAGCGCGGCAGAGACCAGCCCGAGTCATCCAAGAGCAGCCGACCGTTATGCGCCTTCCATAACCTGCATACCCACAACACCAGCAACTGTCAAGAGCTCAGCACCATTCGAGAAGGACGCTTCGGTCGACGCCCCGAGCGCAGCGACCGGGGTTACGGCCAAGGAGGAGGACGTGGTGGCGGACGCTGGGATGACCGTGGCCCACGCCAGGAGTGGCGCAACCGGCCTCACGAGGACCGCTGGCAGGATCAGCCTCACGAGGGCGCCTAGAGGGACTAGCTTCGTGAGGATCGTCCTCAAGGCAACGCTGGCCTTCGTCCACTACCGCCACCACCCAGAAGGAATGACGACCACCATCAGGACGAGGGGGCTGGGGGCTTCCAGGAGCCACGCGCTATCGCCTGCATCTTGGGCGGAGCTCAAGCCCCAGCCTCGCAGTGTATCTTCAAATAGTTTGCTCATGAAGTGAATGCAATCCTCCCCAAGCTCGAGGCCACACGCCCGCTCAGATGGTCCAGGTGCCCCATCACGTTCAGTTCGGCAGATCGGCTCAAGTGCGCAGCTACTGCATGCGTACTCCCAATGCTTTGTTCACGAGTCATCAGCAACGTGCAAGTCACCAATACCCTCATCGATGGCGTTGCAGGGCTCAATGTCCTGTCCGTCAACACGTTCCACAGCCTCCAAGTGCCATATGACCAGCTTCAGCCTACCAAGCCTTTCTCAGGAGTGACCGACGGCTCTACTACCCCGATCGGGCAGGTCCGCCTCCCCGTTACCTTCGGAGAACGCAACAACTACTGCACGGAACTCATCGACTTCGACGTCGCCTACATCCACCTGCCATTCAATGCCATCCTCGGGTATCCAGCACTGGCCAAGTTCATGGCGGTGACCCATCACGGCTACAATGTTCTCAAGATGCCAGGAAGCGGCGGAATCATCATAGTCCTGTGCGAGGAAAGAGACGCGGTGTGCTCCCTCGAGCGTGCATTCCAAGCTGCAGCAGTCGACGACCCCGACAGCCAGGGCGAGCGCCCTCCCGAGGCCACCCCCAAGAATAAGAAGCAGTTGCGCCACGCAGGGCCTCAGGCAAGCGGCGCCTTGTCAGGATCAGCACCCGTGCCTAGGGCACCTCCCTCCATCGCATAGGAAAGCGCACCCAGCGCCCCTCTCGGGCAGGGCTCGGGGGCTCTCTTCTGGAGGGCCTTGGACTTTTCCAACATCATGAGGGAGGCGCTTGGGCACCACTTGGAGGCGTGCTTCGCGACACGTTTCCCTCAGGAGAACACAGGGCAATGAGTGCCCACCGTTCAGGAGTTCATCACCAAGACCACTCAGGAACTGCAAGACGCAAGGGCCATGCGCGGCGGCCGCCGCTCACCAGGCGCAGCTCCCCATCTAGGCGAGGATGCCGGGTTGCACGTCTGCATTGACGTCCCAAGGCTCAACCGGGCCGCCTCTCAAGAGCTTTTCTGGCCTACGTTCGCATGCCTTTTGGCCTGCCGAGCATGGCAACTGCCTGTTAGCGCAACCTGCAGAGCATCTTGGCGGCTCAGGAGTCCAGGCACCACGCTGTGTTGACGGAGATGAAGACGACCCTCAAGGAACACCCTGGACCCCCAAAGCCTCCCGAGGCTCAGGGCCCCGGTGGCTCATGAGGAGTAGCCCCTTCGCCGCATACCTTTAGCTGCCCCAACTCTCCTTCATCAACAGAACCAGGTGACATTTTCCAAGTTCATTCAGCTGGGAGCTCCCCCATGGCTGCATCATTCCCAGGCCGCATGGGTCCGTCCCTGTGGAATGTATCTTTCCTTTTATGTCTTTAGCTTACCTTGTTGGGGGTGCCCCTTAGGCTGCATCATCCCCAAGCCGCTCGGGCTAGACCCAGTGGCGCGTATCGTTATGCATTTACCTGAGCTAGGTTGCCTTTCATGCTTAATCTATCTATGACTATCACCTGCTTGGTCGCCACCCACCATGGGAGCCGCGCGCCGGCAGTCTTTCTTCAGGACCCTTCGCGTTGTCTAACCATCTCGCGGGACCAAGACAGCAAACAAGAACCAAGACCAGGTGCAACCCGCCTTGAGGTAGGGCCTCGTGAGTTCCGCGCTGGCTCACGAGTGCCCAGATACACCTCGTATAGCCCTGCCATGCAAGCCACGTGTCAGGGCGGGGTTGTACATGCCCCGGGGGCTCTCCGCAGTAGGGAGTACCCTCTCACGCACCAGAAGCGAATCATCAACAACCACGGCAACCGGTGCCCTTCCTCGCGCTAACTTGCAGGACCCCCTGAGGGCCACAACAGGCGATACCGCGGACTCTCCCTCTTCTCTCATGCGATTCGCTTGCGCGTTAAAAGGGGGGCTCCTGAGCATCGCGCCTCAGGAGATCTTACTAGCTCTCTAGCCCTCACCCCCTGGCCTTGACCATGGCAGGCGACCTGGCATACCAGTGACGGCTGAGCTCGCTCGAGGGTCGGGACCTGAGGACGCAGAGCAGCAAGAAGAACATGGAGGGGAGGGGGAGGCCCGCACGGGCCTGACCTATCTACACTAGGGTGGCCGACGTACGAGCTTGGCACAACTCAAGGAGCCGACCCCGGACAACCAAGATAACTTCTCGCTCTGGATCCACCGGTCACTACGGCACGAGACCCTCGCTCACTCCCTTTGTTGCCCTGCTGTGGCAACGTTTTCTTCCTTTTCCATCCTAAGGCAGCTGCTTGTGTGCTAAAGGGGACCTCTTGAGCATCGCACCTCAGGAGCTCTTACTGGACCTCGGGCCGCTCACCTCCTGGCCTTGACCACAACACGCGACCTGGCATACCAGCGACGGCTGCAGCCTGCCTGCGGACCGGGACCTGTCAGCGTAGAGCACCAAGTTGCCATAGGATTGGAAAGGGGAGGCCAAGCCTCGGCAGGATATGCACACGCAAATCTTCATAATGAGGGCAATGTTGACAAAAGGCATTACAGACGCTTTACATGTCCCCACGGGGTTCATTTCTTGATTCCTCACAGGGAACAAAAGGGAAGGAATTCCTAGGAGTTCTATCTACACGCACCAGATGTCACTAACGCCATCATCAACAGTGGGCCACGTGAGGCCGGCGCCAATCCCATCCAGATCAGCGGCGATGGCGGCTGGACGCCGCAGCCCTGCTCCGGGCTCGGCGGGAGCTCGGGGGCACGTAGCTGTTGTCGCTCGTCTCTGGAGATCCCACGAGCTCAGGAGAGTTGCTGGACCACCAGGAGTCACCGATGTCGCTGGAGGAGCTGCCGGCGAGGCCTGCGGTGGGCCCAGTGCCCGCCGCAGCATCGTCCTGGTGACCTTCTTCAGGAAAGCACTCCAGGCGGCGGCCTTCCTCGTCGAAGACCTTGAAGAACAGCATGGAGGCGCCGTCGTACTCGAAGTGGATCGCGAGGGCGCCCTCCGCACGGCAGACTCGGGCAATCTCGCCCCAGCCTCGGGTCATGAAGATCTTCCCGGAGTCAACAACACCAATCTCCGCTCCAGTCGTCGGGGAGTCGTAGTCGGCGTGTTGCAGCCAAAGCTCCCGAAGGCCCCTCGGCGGCATCTCGGCGGTGAAGAACTGCGGGAGGAAAATCCAAGTGCTCGGAGGCATCGCCGCCCACAGCATGAACTCGCGCGAGGAGTACGCAGTGTGGACCCCTGGGGCGATGGCATGCGCCTCCGCGGCACGACGACCACGGCCCTGGCGTGGGCGGCGCCGCTCACCGCTCCTCCCTCCGGAATCGTCGGCGTGAGCATACAAGGGAAACGGGTACCCAGGAGGCGGCCTTTCGTACCAAGGTCGCGACACCACCGGCCTCATGACCATCTCACTGCGATGAGACCTCGTCTTCTTCGGCGGGAGCAACTTGGGCTCATCGAGGGGAGCCTTGCCCTTCTCTGTGGCCGAGAACCTCCGGATCGGCACCATGTCTGCACAAGCAAGGAGTGGAGCTAGGAAGGAGAAGAAGCGGGAGAGGCAGAGGAAGGATGGGCGACGGGGGCTCCGCCCCCTCCCATTTATACCAAGAGAAGGCCAACCAGCAGCCCCCATGATCGCAGGTAATGATGGTTTCCCTTGCATGTCGTAGGGACTTGTCAAGTCGGGCAGTTGCCGAGGCAGCGTGGGGAAGCAGAGAAGCCCATGTCCAATCAACCGCCACGCGTCGACCGAGGCTGCAGGCTATTGGGGCCTGCGGTGCTCCACACTTGACCTTTGGCTTCGCCTCGAAGCCAAGCCCGAGCGCACCTTGGGCCCGGGGGCTACTGTCGGCGTTCTGGTAATGGGGGTCCCCAGACTTGCTTGTGTGCGGCCCACGGCGTGGCTTTGCTAGTAGGCATGTACGGCCCATCTTCATCAACAAGGCATTCAAGACCTTCGCAAGGGGCCAAGCCTCGCGAGGCGGACGACGCAAGACCTCCTTAGGAGCAGCCTCACCAGGATGGCTCGCGAGGGGTGGAGAGATGAAGGCACGGCAAACCTCACGAGGTTCTCGTGACGTGAGCCATGACGATCGAGGCCAGGCGGGCGCCAGCGTGCACAACGTCCTTGTTTCCTCTTTGGTGCTAAGGGGGCAAGTGCACGCGCGGAGTACCGAGGCTTCAAGCAAAGGTCTCCATATTGGTGCAACGAGACCAAGACCAGAAGGACGGCAAGACGGAGGTCACCATGGAGCCCAAGGCTGTGTCACCACTAGAGCCTTTTGCAGGTGAAGACCACTTTTGTCAGGATAAGATGTACTAGCTGTCCCCTTTCAAAATGGTCGTTGTTGGCTCCCTTCCCGCTCAATATTTGGGGAGAGGATCAGGGCCTCTATAAATAGGACTAGCCACCACCGTAGAGGGAGAGATATCATCTTGGACCGGATCCACCCCACCAAGGCCGCACACAAGTTCGCCAAGCATAAGAACACCTCAACCTCAGGAGGCTATTCTTCCCCTTGTACTGTTCATCCTCAGACCAAGAGGCAATCCACCACCACCACACTGGAGTAGGGTATTACACCACAACGGTGGCCCGAACCAGTATAAATCTCGGGTCCCTTGTATTGTGAGTTCGTCAAGTTAGTTCGTAAGATCTTAGCTGAGTTAGGACGTGGATCGGTAGGGGGGGAATCTTCGCGCTCGCCCCAGTGTTCGAACCTTAAGGGTTTTTCCGGAACCCGTGATCCGACAGAGATGACATGTTAGGCAACATTCCACATCAAAAATTCTGTTTTTATCATTTACCTACTTGAAGACGAGCAGGAATTAAGCTTGGGGATGCTGATACGTCTCCAATGTATCTATAATTTTTTATTGTTCCATGTTGTTATATTATCATTCTTGGATGTTTTATAATTATTTTATAGTCATTTTATATCATTTTTGGGGACTAACCTATTGACATAGTACCAAGTGTCAGTTGCTTTTTTTGCATGTTTTTTACATAACAGGAAATCAATATCAAACAGAGTCCAAACACCGTGAAACTTTTTGTGGATTTTTTATGGACCAGAAGACCACCAATGGGCCAGAGCAGCACCTGGGGGGTGCCCCGAGGGGGGCACAACCCACCAGGGCGCGCCTGGGGGCCCAGGCGCACCCAGGTGGGTTGTGCCCACCTCGATGGCCTCCTACACCTCCTCTTTACCCTATAAATTCCCAAATATTCCAAAAACCCTCGGGGTTAACCTAGATCAGAAGTTCCACCACCGCAAGGATCTGTAGCCACCGAAAACCAATCTAGACCCCATTCTGGCACCCTATCGGAGGGGGCAATCATCTCCGGTGGCCATCTTCATCATCCCGGCGGCCACCACGATGAGGAGGGAGTAGTCCACCCTCGGGGCTGAGGATTTGTACTAGTAGCTATGTGTTTAGTCTCTCTCTCTCTCTCTCTCATGTTCTTGAGATATCACGATCTTGATGTATCGCGGGCTTTGTTAATATGGTCGGATCATATGGTGTTTTCCCCTCTCCATGTTGGGATGAATTGACTTTTCCCTTTGAGATTTCATTTTATCGGATTGAATACTTTTATAGATTTGAGAACACTTGATGTATGTCTTGGATATGAATACTCATGGTGACAATGGGGTATCATAATGATTCACTTGATATATGTTTTGGCACTCAACTTGCGGATTCCCGAGGTGACATTGGGGTAATCTATGCATAGGGGTTGATGCACGTTCTTGTCTTTGTTTCTCGGTTGAATTATTGGGGCACTCTTTGAGATTCATTGTGTTGGATTGAATATTATGAATCTGAATTTGGTGTTATTTTAGTACAAACTCTTGGTCAGATTGATCGGAAAGAATAGCTTCGTGTTATTTTAGTACGAACTCTAGGATAGATTGATCGGAAAGAATAGCTTTGAGGTGGTTTCGTAACCTACAAACAATTCCGTCTTATGTTCTCCACTAGATAGGAACTTTGGAGTGATTCTTCGTTGCACGTTGAGGGATGGTTATATGATCCAATTATATTAGCATTGTTGAGAGATTGCACTAGCGAAAGTACGGACCCTAGGCCTCATTTTCAAGCATTGCAATACCATTTTTGTGCCCGTTTACTATTTGCTGCCTTGCTGATTTTATTTATTAAGATTATAAAAATATATTTCTACATCAATATTACACTTTTACCACCATCTCTTCACCGATCTAGTGCACCTATACAATTTTCCATTGTATTGGGTGTGTTGGTGACACAAGAGATTTCTTGTATTTGGTTGCAGGGTTGTTTGAGAGAGACCATCTTCATCCTACACCTCACACGGATTGATAAACCTTAGGTCATCCACTTGAGGGAAAATTGCTATTGTCCTGCAAAACTCTGCACTTGGAGGCCCAACACGAGTCTACAAGAATAAAGTTGCGTAGTAGACATCAAGGACAAGCGAGGTCTAAGCTTGGGGGAGCTGACACGTCCATTTTGCATCATGCTTTTATATTGATATTTATTGCATTATGGGCTGTTATTACACGTTATATCACAATACGTATGCCTTTTCTCTCTTATTTTATAAGGTTTACATGAAGAGGGAGAATGCCGGCAGCTGGAATTCCGGACTAGAAAAGGAGCAAATATTAGAGACCTATTCTGCACAACTCCAAAAGTCCTGAAACTTCATAGAGCTTATTTTTGGAATATATAAAAAATATTGGGTGAAGAAAGTACCAGAGGGGGGCCACCAGCTAGCCACAAGGGTGGAGGGCGCGCCCCCCGACCTTGTGGGCCCCCCCGGCAGGCCTCCAATGCCCATCTTTGTCTATATGGTGTGTTTTGACATGGAAAAAATCATAAGGAAGCTTTATGGATGAAGCGCTGCCGTCTCGAGGCGGAACCTAGGCAGAACCAATCTAGAGCTCCGACGGAGCTGTTCTGCCGGGGAAACTTCCCTCCGGGAGGGGGAAATCATCGCCATCATCATCACCATCGACCCTCTCATCGAGAGGGGGTCAATCTCCATCAACATCTTCACCAGCACTATCTCCTCTCAAACCCTATTTCATCTCTTGTATTCGATCTTGGTCCCAAAACCTTAGATTGGTAGCCATGGGTTGCTAGTAGTGTTGATTACTGCTTGTAGCTGATGCTAGTTGGTTTATCTGGTGGAACATTATATTTTCAGATCCTTAATGATAATTAATACTCCTTTGATCTTGATCATAAATATTTTTTGTGAGCATTTAAGTTTGTTCCTGAGGACATGGGAGAAGTCTTGTTATAAGTAATCATGTGAATTTGGTATTCGTTCGATATTTTGACGAGATGTATGTTGTCACTCCTGTAGTGGTGTTATGTGAATGTCGACTACATGACACTTCACCATTATTTGGGCCTAGGGAAAGGCATTGGGAAGTAATAAGTAGATGATGGGTTGCTAGAGTGACAGAAACTTAAACCCTTGTTTATGTGTTGCTTCGTAAGGGGCTGATTTGGATCCATATGTTTCATGCTATGGTTAGGTTTACCTTAATACTTCTTCCGTAGTTGTGGATGCTTGCGAGAGGGGTTAATCATAAGTGGGAAACTTGTCCAAGGAAGGGCAACACCCAAGCACCGGTCCACCCACATATCAAATTATCAAAGTAACGAACGCAAATCATATGAGCATGATGAAAACTAGCTTGACAGTAATTCCCATGTGTCCTCGGGAGCGCTTTCCTTTATATAAGAGTTCGTCCAGGCTTTTCCTTTGCTACAAAAAGGATTGGGCCACCTTAATGTACCTTAGTTACTTTATTTACTTGTTACCCGTTACGATTTATCTTATCAAAAAACTACCTGTGAAGGATACCTTGCTGAAACCAACTTGTTATTTCCTTCTGCTCCTTGTTGGGTTCGACACTCTTATTTATCTAAAGGACTACGATAGATCCCCTATACTTGTGGGTCATCACCTGGCGGCGATAACAGGCGTCGAGCTAAGTGGTTGTCGTGGAGACAAGCGGTGCCATGCAGAGTCACGGAGGAGCTTGTGCAGGTGTGAATGGGGACCGGAGGGAGTGGCGGGTGGGGTGAGGGTTTTTGTGATGTGGGGATGGTGAAGGTTTTCTTTTTTCTTTTTTGAATTGGGCGGTGAGGGTTTTCTGTCCCACAAAGATTTTCAGTGGCAAAGGTTTGCTAGAGCCAACCGTGTGTGATTGACGTAACAGGGAAAATGAAAGTCATTGCACATGGCTCCAATTTTGGGAACCGTGTGTGAGGGACGTACTACTTCCATCCTGGTTTATTGGTCCCCTTTGTAATTTGTGCCAAATTTTTACCAAAGATTTAACTAACAAATGTTTATGCATGTCACAAAAAATTATATCATTGAAAACTATGTTCAAATACGCATCCAACGATATAACTTTTGATGACCTGCACTAAAATTTTGTCAATTAAATCTATGGTCAAAATTTAACACAAATTACAAAGGGGACCAATAAACTAGAACGGGGGTAGATTCCATCAAGCTAACTGATTGCATCCATATCCCACATTTAGACATAAGTAAACATAGATTAAACATACTCAGACATAGATAATAAGTGTACACAAGCATAGTTCAACCATAAGTACATAGTTGAACCGTCATTAAGCATAGTCAAGCGCATTTATGATTAAGACACTACATAGCCACACATAGTTCAATCCCCCATCTCATCTCATCTGCCGGCACGATCCGGAAGCTTCTCCAAGTACTCGGCGTACGCAGCGTGCGCCACCCTGCGAGAATACTTCTGCTTGAAGGAGCCAACGGCTCGTCCTCTTGCATGCACCAGAACACTTTGATACGCGTGATAAAGATTTTGGTTGCAAAATGGGTATCGATAGCCCTAGTTCCAGGTCCTAATACGCCTGTTATGCATTCCCACATAAAGCTCCCTGAGGATATTGTCGTGGAATTGTCACAACAGATGTCCTAGTGTGAGGACTTAGTCGTGAGGCCAACACATCTTTGTAGTAGCTTGAGAGGGGTTGAGCGGAATCGAGAGACGCAACATAAGACAAGGATTTAGACAGCTTTGGGCCCCGGGAAACATCATCCGGTAATAGCGCTACATGCTGTTTGTGGCTAGATCTCATTATGCCCATGAGAGAGTCGCCGCATAAGCCGGCTCCCCTTTAGTTGTGTCTAGCCCTAGAGATTGTTTCTTGTCCCTTCTTGGGGCGCCCTTCCCCTCCTTATATATGTTGAAGGGGCGGGTTACATGACTAGTCCTAGTAGCATTAGGATTACCCTATTACGAGTGGAGTCCTAGTCTTGCTTCCTTTGTAGGAGAATATTCTTTATGACTTTCCGTTTAAGCCGGCCTTCTGGGCCTTGGGCCTAGTCTTCTATCTAACCCGCCCGCAGGGTCTCCAATGAATCGTAAACCGCTAGTTCCAAGCGGGTCGCCAATGAGTCGCCAAGCTCCAGTCGGGTCATACATCCGGCGGTTTATACCGCACGGTATATCCCCGACATTAGCCCCTAGTTTAACTTGGATTTATCCATGTTAAACTGATCCTGCAACATAAACACAAGAACAAATTTGACAGATTGTGCTCCGGGTTAAATATTCTTGCAAGCCAACACCTGATCATCTTTAAATCCTTGTCATTTCCTTATTGATACATGCCCATGAACTCATAGCAAATCTCCTTTTAGTAGATATGTTCAAACTTTGTGAATGCAAAAAATCCAGATAGTTCTTTTGAAAAATCCGGGTCAATAGGCCACCTTCAGAGTCAATTTGCTAACATTGGTCACTTGTAGAGAAATATTGTAAGAAATAATCCACTTGAATCGGCTTCCAACGCGCCGGCTTAAAAAATATTGGTCTTGAAATACTCATCTAACTTTCAACCGACTTGAAGATGTAAAACTTGCCAGTTTATCATTACCAAAATTGTCGGGTTATAAAACAGATGATGTCGGGTCATAATTGTTGTTGACATCGGGTCATGTAATTGATCTTCCTGATTTGCTCAAAACTGATAATTTGAAGACGTTCCTCCTTTGTATGCATAATACTTGTAGCCCCCAAGTCTTAAGAAGGAAGCATAGTAATAACTTAAGACTTGCTTCAATATAAATGTTGCAACCTTGAAGAAATCCAGGTTATTCATCTCAATCACTAGTAAAAACTGAATATTCCACATATTTAGCCCCCAAGTGTTGGGTTGTCATGCTTGCATCAACCTGTGACTTGTAATTGTCTTATGCTCACAAAAACTTCAACCGGTGTAGACCCCAAGGGCCGGGTCATTATGGAATAATGAGCATGGACTTTATAAATATGATCATGTATACTTGAACAGTGACATGTAGCCTCCAAGTGCCGGCTCAGTAAGATAATACTGAGCTGGGACTTTATATATACTTAATTTGAAAATAACATCATATGATGTAATCTCCACCATGGGGCTTGAACCCACGTCCATAAGGTTAAGAGCTTTGTACTCTACCAACTGAGTAGTGGATCTTTCAATATAATTGTAACATCCCAAAATTTTAAATTTTGGAATGTTATAATAAATAGATAGATTTGACTGATTGTTTGATTGATTGTCTGAAAGTGAGTGAATTTGAAACTTTTTGAAAGTTAAATGAGAGGGAATAAAAGGACTTTCCCAAACTTTCATATTTGCTTTCTGATCTCCATGAATTCAAATTCTTTTCAAATACAAAACCCTTGAGTGAAGATGATATGACTTCTTCCATTTAAATTAAATGAAAGGGTATTTGAAAATAATTGGATTTCATTTGGAAATATTTCAATTCATAAACTTCATGCAGCTCAATGATTTTCATGAGAGAAGATAAAAGGACTTCTTCAAATTATATGAAATATGAGTTGGGAGTTTCAAAGAATTAAATTCAAAGTTCTTTTGAATTTATTTTTAATTTGGAGTTATTTGAGTTTTATTCAAATTAATTTTCTCCAAAAATAAAATATATGGAAATTAGGGTAACATGATTCCCTACAACAGAAAATTGGAGAGAAATAAATTTGAAATCATTTTGATATTTCTAAAATGATTTTTTTTTGGATTTTATTAGACCAGTAGCACTCTTTGAATTATCTGAATTTGTGTGAATTCTATTTAATGCTAGGAAAATGTTCACCTTGTAGAAAATCTTTTTCTGAAAATTTTGATATATAATATGCCTATATAAAGGTTTATTTTACTTTCGTTTTTCAGTTTATCACATTCTGTTTAAAAAAAACTGCGCGCACGCCTGAAACTAACTGCCGCCTACGTACACATCATAGTATCAGCGAGCGCCATATTTTTTTCTTTATCCTATATGGGCCAGGCCCAGCCAGCCTTTTTTTTCTTCTTAGGCCGAATTTTGCAAAAGAAAAAAACTGCACCGCAGCGGCCGGCCGAAGGCCTTTAGGCCCATCCGCCTCTTTTCTTCTCTGTTTCGTATATTTTTGTCTACGTTTGGTCCCACATTGCCTAGCCTTTGACCCCTAAGCCTATTTTCCACCAATAAATATAGACCCATAAAGCCTTCAAAAATCATCTGATTCGGGTTAAATCAATATTTTAGTTTGACTAGATTCATTTAAGAAAAATATATTTCTCCTCTCCTGCGCGACTTCTGAAAATTGTCTCCTCTCTCCAAAGTTATCTTTTCTCTGTCTTATAAAGGTATCTTTCTTTACTTTTTTTTCTTTTCTTCTTATACTTTCGTAGTTTATTATTTTTTTAGACTAATACGATAAAATAATTAGATTATCAATTAGTCTATATATTTATATATTAGACTTTAGCCCGTATCTATTTTTTTTCCGTAAAACAGCTTGGCCCTGATTTTTCAAATAGCCATAACTTTTTACTCGTTTGTCCAAATCCAACGAAACCAACGCCCACTTCTTCGTTATGATCCCTCTATCCAGTAATCCAACCCAAACATGTTTTTGAAATTTTCAAATTTCGAATTTTGTTCAGATTCATATTCAAACTTCTTTTGATCATATCTTTTTATCCATAACTCCATTTCAGTTGATTCTTTTTGCAAATCGAAGCTCTTGACCTAAACTTTCTGATAAGGCCAAATTCATATAATTTTGGTACTGTTAGAAATTGTTTTATGTTGCAAGAGTTATTTGCTTGGTTTTGGTGTTTTCCGAATCGTTTTCTTCGTTCTTTCTGATCTTTTGAGTGATTGCTTATGTGTGGTTACTAGTGCTTGCTTACGATAGATTGACCGGAGTGTGACGAGTAGAGCTATCAAGATTTTTGAGTGCGAACCATCTTCATCAACATTGCAGGCAAGTTCACACTTTGATCATATCCCCTTTCATACCCAGTTTTTATGCATTAGTTTCACCCTCAAACATTGCATGAGTAGGATTGATAACACGTGGGTATTGGGAAGTAGTTGATGAGGTAGGAACCTATTGCCCAGCATTCAAACCTTGGGAGTTACTATTACGTTATGCTTATACTGCTATGCTATGCTCGTAGACGTGGATTGGGTTTTGAGAATTTTCATGACAGATGTGAGATTGTTAATTAATGGTTTATCTAAGGTGGCAACTTAAACACACATCTGGGTGGACTGAGGCACCTGGTTATTCTAGGATTGCCTGTCTAGGCACTTGGGTAGACCAGGATTGCCTGTTTTTTTATGGACCACCACCCAGGCTCAAAGGGATCATAAGATTATTCATACTAGAAACTTCCGTGTGCAGCCACAAACTATTATGGGCTCTAGCATAGTTGACTAAGTCGTGTGAACTCTTACAATGGTAGACTAGCAGATGTAGGGGTTGTAGGTGGTATGGTCTACCCATCGTAAGGTGCAAACGCTTCTGAAAGACTATGTCTCGGTCATCCGTTTCTGAAACACCATGTAGTGCGAGAAATCCAACGGAGGAGATCGAGTCTTGTGGGGAAAAGTGCGCAAACCTCTGCAGAGTGTATAAGCTAATCATGATTAGTCGTGTCCCCGGTTATGGACATCTTGAGTATCTAGTACTTGGATTATCCTGTTGATCTCATCATGTTACTTTAAATGAATATTGTTGGGTTTAATGATGTTACTTAATTGGGATTGAGAATGCTGTCAACCATTCTCAATGTTCAACAACCACCATGATAGTTAAATAAAATTTATTCCTTTGCAGTAGGGAAAAATTGGCTTTTCGCAAAAACCTTATAACCATAGAGCTTTTCCACCAGCCAAATATGCATGTCGTGATAGCCTTTATTCATCATTATCCTCTGGTGTGAATTTGCCAGTACATTCAATGTATTGACCCTTTGTGGCTGCAACGTCTCATGTTGCAGGATTTCTTATGACGAGTAAGTGATACGTTAGGGTTACGATTTCTACACTCAACTTTGCCATTGGTGTTGATGGGAATCCACAACCTTGTTACTTCCGCTATTCTGGATTGAGGTAATAGTATTTACGTTACTTTATACATGTGATTTACCTCTGTTATAAATCCTCGAGTACTGTGTGTGTCAGCATACCGATCCAGGGATGACACTTAAGCACAGAGACTTGATCCATTCGGGTCGGGTCGCTACAATAATGGACTGAGGCATGTGTACCTTGAATTTTTGACAGGAGTAATTGGTAGCCCCCAAGGGCCGGCTCATTACAATGGGATGAGTCAGGTCTTCAATAAGTTGATTAAGAAATGACTTTACATTAGCCCCCAAGTGCCATGGTGCATGCTGGCAATGACATGGGACTTGCATATTTGATGTAATCTCAATTTGAATAATGTAGCCCCCAAGTGTCGGGTCGTAAGCCTGCAGCGAGTCGGGACTATTCCCTCCATTGTAAAAATAAATCATGTCCATTAATAAAATAATAACCATTGCGCTGAAGCGACTTTGAAGACCTCCATCATAATATTGGCTATTGATAACCATAATAAAAATCCAGCCTTGTTGGCTATTAAAGATTTGAATAATATAATCCGGTTTGGAAAGCCGGTTCCTATGATATTGAATCGTACTGCCGGTTTAGGATACATGTGCAGTAAGGGTGATAACCCAATCTTTAGAAGCCAAAACTTCCAAATTTTTATGATTGTCATATGATGGCGACTTATCATCCAAAGTCAAGCCGGGTGAAATAGAAACCACATATATATGCCTCAGATCTGAACAAAAAAGTCTCAAGACAAACCCGAACAATTGTTTTCAAAAAACTTATGGCAAACAAAGAGAAAAAAGCGAGGCTTCTGATTCGAGTACAACCAGTAAGCCGGACCAAATGGGGTTAATCTAGGATTCGAATCCGATCATGAAGCCCCCTAGTGGTTTTGGCGTTGCGCCGATCAAGAGGGTACCAATAGCTATGTTCTCTTTGGTTTGAATACGACCTATATTTGAACAGGAAGCCCCCAAATGATCTTGAGAGTTTTTAATGACTCTGACTCGAATACGATCAAAGTCGGACCCAAAAAGGGGTTAAGCTATGATTCGAATACGATCAAGAAGCCCCCTAGTGGGTTTGGCATTGCGCCGATCAAGAGGGTACCGACAGCTATGTTCTCTTTGGTTCGAGTGCGACCTATGTTTGAACAGGAAGCCCCCAAATGACCTTGATAGTTTTTTAACGACTCTGATTCGAATACGATCAAAGTCGAACCCAAAAGGGGTTAAGCTATGATTCGAATACGATCAAGAAGCCCCCTAGTGGGTTTGGCATTGTGCCGATCAAGAGGGTACCAACATCTATGTTCTCTTTGGTTCGAATACGACCTGTGTTTGAACAGGAAGCCCCCAAGTGACCATTGGAGCAGGGTATCTATGTTTGAACCACGCATCATGGCAGCAACCTCTCTTTGGCAACCTTTAATTTTTCCTGAGAACTCAACTTTGCAAGAGATAATTCTTCTTGAACCGGAATTTTAAACCGGATATTGAGAGCTTCCAAGCTTTGTGGGAGACAGATTTCCCTTGAGCCGGATTTTAAACCGGATATTGAGCTTCAATGCTTTGTGAGAGACAAATTTCCCTTGAGCCGGCGTGGTAAACCACGTGGACGGGCGAGTTGATGTAAACCGAGCCACAGAGGATGGTGACTTTGCGCATGTTCTTTCACCGGGCAGTATGACACGGACGAAACCCCGGTGCAGAACATTGCCATCGCTCGCTGCATACCCACAATATAACACCTCATTCGTAACGAACAATTATCCTGCATCAAAAAGTACTGCAAGCCAAAGTATTTGTTCTTTTAAAGAAAGCAATATGTAATATAAAAACATATTGGATGGATTTCACCTGACACGCCAGGCCAGTAGTTATCCACCGCAGAGTTGATGATCACCGCGGTGAAGCTGAAATTAATCACGGGTGAGCCGGCTGCGGCGTTGTAAGCTAGCACGGACAGGTGGGTTAATCGCAAGCATGGTAAACCGCGTGGACGGGTAAGTCAGCCGGCTTATGCGCATCCGCCGGGAGACTTATGAGAGTGGGCGCGACGTTGGAGCCCAGCGCGTGCGGGCGTAGACGGACGAGTCAGTCACATCGTGGTGGCGGGTGCAGGCGCTTGAGTTGGCCATGACATTTAAACCGGTGCGAGCCTTATGTCAACGGCATGACGTCACTTTTGTAGTGGACTTTGTCATGGTTCGTCCGGATGGGAGATGATTCGTTCTACGCGGCAGAGGCTGCAAGAGACCAGGGTGGGGATGCACCAGCAACGTGGTAGCTCAAAGCCCACCATGGCAGAGGCGGTTCAACGCGAGAGGGGTGGGAACG
This sequence comes from Triticum dicoccoides, assembly GCF_002162155.2. Classification (NCBI taxonomy): domain Eukaryota; kingdom Viridiplantae; phylum Streptophyta; class Magnoliopsida; order Poales; family Poaceae; genus Triticum; species Triticum dicoccoides. Next base: position 270,694,764 of record NC_041392.1, on the reverse strand, counting down.
TCTCAAATCGCTAACAACCACGCCGGAAGTGACTTACAGGCGACAGGAGGATCTGACAGTACTTGAGTCGCTGAGGTCAACTCCACCGCGCGACCCTATCCTGTCCGCCCCATCCGTTTGGGGTAAAACGGACGAATAGCGCAGCCCAGCGCACGGCCTCAAACAGACAAATGTCCGGATTCTGTCCATTTTCGACCCATCCCCGGCCCAAACTTGTGCTAGGTTTGGGGTGAAACGGACGCGCGCGGACGGCTTGGACGCACACCCTTGTCCCCCCCGTGGCCCGCCTGTCGGGGACACTAGCAGTCCCTCCGCTCCTAATGCTTCCACCCTCTCTCTCTCTCGCCCCGCCCCGCCGTCGGCGCCGCCGCTATTCTCCGGCCGCCTCCTCACCGCGCAGCCTCTGGCCGTCCCTACCAAACCACTTCTCGACATGGCCGCCACCACGCCCGTGCTGTGGCTGTAGTTTTGGCCGTCGATCGGAGGTTTGGCCGTCGACGTCTTTGCCGGCCGCAGAGGGGACAGGACCGTCGGCGATGCAGCATGGCGTCCTCGGCAGCTCCCGACGAGAGCTCCACAACGGCCAGTAGCCGGCTGGCAACCACCCCTGCTGCGTCGAGGTGATCATCGCGGCCTCTTCGCCACCACGCCTGCAAGGTGTTCGGCATTTTGCCCACAAAGGTATGAACAGTGGAGACGAGTTTTTCTTCCATCACTTTCTTTGTTCATCGGACGATTCATCATCGGATGATGAAGATATTGTGGTGGCTGCACTGGTCGTTCACGACCACATTCAACGACAGCTTCCTTGGTACAGGGGGTCACTCCCTGGCCGTGCTCCCAACCTGAACTGCAACAGGGAGAGAGGGCATGCCCTGCTCTATGCCGATTACTTTGCCAACACCCCGCTCTTCAAGCCAGATAAATTCCGTCGCCGTTTTCGAATGGCAAGGCATGTGTTCAATCGTATCCGTGAGGGAGTGGTTGCTCATGACCCATACTTCGAGTGCAAGACGGATGCCCTTGGCAAGCTTGGATTCTCCTCTTACCAGAAATGCACCGCGGCCATCCGCATGCTTGCATATGGAATTCCAGGCGATCTGGTGGATGAGTATGTGCGTATGAGTGAGACAACACGTCTGGTGTCAATGTACAAGTTTTGCCAGGCTGTGATCGAGGTGTTTGGCCCAGAGTACTTGAGGCAGCCAACTGCCGCTGATACAGAGAGATTGTTGGCGACCAACGCAGCTAGAGGCTTTCCAGGCATGCTTGGCAGCATAGATTGTATGCACCGGGAGTGGAAGAACTGTCCATTTGCTTGGCAGGGCCAGTACAAAGGGCATGTCAAGGCGTGCACTGTCATATTAGAAGCGGTGGCATCAGAGGATCTTTGGATATGGCATTCTTTCTTCGGCATGGCAGGTTCTCACAATGATATCAACATGCTGCAGCGTTCTCCAGTCTTCGCGAGGCTTGTAGAAGGCCACTCCCCACCTATCAACTTTGAAATCAACGGCCACCATTACAACAAGGGATACTATCTAGCAGATGGTATATATCCTCAGTGGTCAACTTTTGTGAAGACAATCTCGAAACCCCAAGGTGAGAAGAGAAAGAGATTTGCCCAAATGCAAGAGAGTGTTAGAAAGGATGTGGAACGTGATTTTGGTGTGCTTCAATCCTGGTGGGGTATCGTTCGAAACCATGCACTATCATGGGATGAAAGGAAGCTTTGGGAGGTGATGACTGCTTGTGTGATCATGCACAACATGATCGTCGAGGACGAGCGTGATGAGAGTATCTTCGACCAAGGATTTGACTATCAAGGTGAAAATATTGAGCCCTGCACCAAGACCCGGCCACATTTGAACAGTTTGCTCAATTCCACCGTGATATGCGTGATTGGCACACTCATTTGAATCTTCAAAATGACTTGGTTGAGCACGTGTGGGATCATATTGGCAACCAATAGATGTATTGGTCCATTTTATGTTTAGTCAAGACAATTTCGATTTGGTTGTAAAAATATTTTATTAAAGACAATTTCAATTGGGTTGTAAAACTATTTTAATTTTCAGACAAATATTTGGGTTATAAACTAGTTTTGATGAAAATTTGGGCATTTTTGGCCCTGACGGACAGGATAGGGCAAAAGGATGCGTCCGCGCGCTGGGCGCACGGCCACCGCATCCCAGGACACGCCCGGACACGACCCCAAATCGCTACCCAAACGGACAGAATCCGGACAAAACGGACGTCCGTTTGGGGTCGCGCGGTGGAGTTGAGAAACAAAGTAGAATTTGTGTGATTCAGGCCACACTTGGGGCGGTCCTTGTATTCACAATATATAGGATTACATGCCTTGCTAGTCAAGGTGAATCAAAGCAAATCCTCAACCGAATCATACAGTAATATTCGGTGGGATATTGGGCTAGTTTCCTATTACATGAAATACAGACAAAAGGAATACTTTAACATCCCTCCTCAGCTTGTGCGTCGTACGGAAGCAAGCATAAGCTGGAATGAAACTCAGAGAAGAGTTGTGAGGGCAATCCTTTTGTCATGATGTCAGCATACTGATGCGAGGATGGCACATGAAAAACCCGGACCTCACCAAGCGACACGTTCTCCCGGACGAAGTGGATATCAATCTCAATGTGCTTAGTACGACGATGCTGGACCGGATTAGAAGCCATGTAGACAGTACTAACATTGTCACAGAAGACAATAGTGGCAGACGTCAGAGGGTGATGAAGCTCCCCAAGAAGCTGACGAATCCAACAACACTCAGCAACAACATGAGCAACCGCGCGATACTCCGCCTCGGCACTGGAGCGAGACACAGTAGTCTGACGTTTGGACGACCAAGAGACAAGGTTGTCACCAAGATAGACGCAGTAGCCAGACGTAGAGCGGCGCGTGCCAGGGCACCCAGCCCAATCTGCGTCAGAGTATGCAGTAAGTGCTGTAGAAGAGGAGCTCGAGAGGTGCGAGCTAAGGTCTAGGGTCCCCTTTATGTACCGGAGAATGCGCTTAACCAACTACATATGAGGCTCTCTGGGCGCATGCATGTATAAACAGGCCTGCTGAACTGCATGCGCGATATCTGGTCGCGTGAGTGTCAAATACTGTAAGGCACCAGCGTAGCTCCGATACTCGGTGGGATCGGAGAGAAGAGGACCATCCTGAGATGAAAGCTTGCACTTAATGTCGATCGGAGTGCCAGAGGGGTGATAATCAACCATGCCAGCGCGGCGAAGGAGCTCCAAGGCATACTGTTGCTGAGAGAGAACCATGCCCAAGGATGTCCGAGTGACGAAGATGCCAAGGAAGAATGTCAAGGCACCAAGGTCCGTCATAGCAAACTCAGAGTGGAGCTGCTGTGTGAGGTGACGTAAGAGTAGATCCGTCGAGGCAGTGAGGACAATGTCGTCCACATACAAGAGTAGGTAAGCGAGGTCTGTACCACGCTTGTAGATGAAGATGGACACATCCGACTTGGAGGCAACGAAGCCAAGTCGATGGGAAAATAGAGCGAACCGCTGGTACCAAGCGCGTGGAGCCTGCTTAAGACCGTAGAGAGACTTGTGTAGGCGACACACATAGTCCGGACAACGAGTGTCGACAAAACCGGGAGGCTGCTGGCAGTAGACCTCCTCGTCAAGATTGCCATGGAGGAAGGCATTCTTGACGTCGAGCTGGTGGATCGGCCACGACTGAGAGACCGCAAGGCTGAGGACGATGCGAATCGTGGCAGGCTTGACAACGGGGTTGAATGTCTCATCAAAATCAATGCCCTATTGTTGAGAATAGCCTCGTACCACCCATCGAGCCTTATACCGTGCAAGGCTGCCATCCGAGTGGAACTTGTGTTTGAATATCCACTTTCCTGAAACAACATGAGCACGAGGAGGAAGGGGAACAAGAGACCACGTCCCGTTAGTGACAAGAGCATCAAATTCCTTGGTCATAGCACGACGCTAGTGTGGGTCATGGAGTGCACCCCGGTATGTTTTGGGAATAGGAGAGGGAGTGGAGTGAGTAGCGGAGAGATTAAGACGGTCGACGGGCTAGAAGAGGCCACACTTAGCACGAGTGACCATGGTGTGGGTGTTGGACGGGGATGGCGGCCGGTGCACCACTACCGACGGGGAGGAGTCAGGGGACGCCGAGCAAGGGGAGGGTGTCTGGCCATGCGGGACTGCATGCCTGGACGCGGGCGGCGAGGTAGTCTGCGAACCAGAGGAGGCACGTGACTGATCCATCGTGGGGGTGGATGGGAATCCATGCATGGCGGGTTGCGGGCTGTCATGCATGACGGGTTGCGGGTCAGCATGCATGGCGGGTTGCCGGCGCGTGGAAAGGCCAGGCTGGTGGCTGGGTGGGGAGCGCGCAGGAGAGCCAGAGGAGGGGGTACGGGCCGGTGGGGACTGTTTTGCTGGGGTGTGGATGGGTGCGTTCGGTGGTGTTGCATGCAAATGCATGTTGGGTAGATTAGGGTTAGATGGTGTGTGTTGCGTGGTGGCCATGTCCAGAAGAAAATCTAGCGCGACCAAGGGATTGGTGGGACGGTCGACCGAGTAAGAGAATGGAAAGACAGTCTCGTCGAAGATGACATGGCGAGAGATGATGACTCGAGGCGTAGAGATATTGAGGCAACGGTATCCCTTGTGATTGGACGGGTATCCGAGGAAGACACAAGCAGTGGACCGAGGAGCGAGTTTATGCTTGGCCGTAGCAGATTGGTTGGGATAGCATAAGCAACCAAAGACACGAAGAGCAGCATAATCCGGTATTGTGTCGTAGAGGCGAATGTAGTGAACCGAAAAGCCAATGGATTGCGAGGGGCGTATATTGACAAGGTATGTTGCCATTGCGAGAGCCTCGGCCCAGTAGGAGGGCGGCATGGAGGATTGGAAAAGGAGAGTGCGAGTGATGTCGTTGATCATGCGGATAGCACCTTCGGCCTTGCCGTTTTGGGCGGACGTGTAGGGGCATGAAAAACGAAGGTGAATACCGTGAGTGGAAAAGAAAGAGGTGACCGTGGAGTTGATAAACTCGGTCCCATTATCGGCTTGCATGGCTACAAGAGGATGTGAAAATTGTGTGCGAATGTAGGCAACAAAATTAAGAAGAATCCCCGCGGTGTCGGACTTCTTCCGGAGAGGAAAGGTCCACATGAAATGAGAGTAATCGTCAACAATAACTAGATAGTACTGAAAACCAGAATTACTCAATATTGGAGAAGTCCAAAGATCACAATGTATCAACTGAAATGGTTCGACGCTTATTGATGTAGACCTAGCGAAGGGCAAGCGCACGTGTTTGCCAAGTTGACAAGCATGACAAACATGCGAGGCTGCCTTATTACAGGAAATAAAAGAGTTCTTATGAAGTTGGGACATGGCGTCACGTCCCGGATGTCCTAAGCGACGGTGCTAAAGCTCGGTGGAGGTGGTGGTGACGAGTCCATGGGCGTGGTGGTGGATGACCGATGATGGGAAGACGTAGAGGTCACCGAGACTATTGCAGCGAAGAACCACGGCCTTGGTGCGAAGATCCTTCACAGAAAAGCCGAGGGGGTCAAACTCAATCGAACAAAGATTATCAATGGTGAAGCGACGAACGGAAAGTAAATTCTTGATGATGTGTGGAACAAGTAATACATTGCGAAGGAAGAGAGAACAAGTGGAAGTGGGTATAGAGGTGTGTCCAGTGTGTGAGATAGGCAAGGTAGAGCCATTGCCCATGGTGACAACGGAGGAGGAGGGAGAGGGTGTGAGATGGTGAAGCATACCGGGGTCCGAGGCCATGTGCGCTATGGCTCCATAGTCCATTACCCATTCGCCCACTGTCGAAGGAGTCGCGGCGTTGTTGAGGGCAGCGAGGAGGGCGGAGCAGTCCCACGCCGGAGAGCCGTCGTAGGCAGGAGTGGGCGGCGGGTTGGTGCCGAAAGCCTGGCTGTGCAACGGGGCGAGGGAGGTGAAGGCCTGGGCCGGCGGAAGGACCGGGGGTCGTGGCCCGAGGAGGCCAGCGCCGGCGTTGGGCCGTGCTATCGGGGGCGCCTGAAGGAGTTGCTGGGCCTGCCCCGTATAGGGATTGAAGCAGACCCAGGGACCAACAGACGAGGGCGCCCCCTGCTCGAAGTGCCCGTCGTGGGAGTTGGGACGGCCACCCCCGCCGTTCCCGTCGCCGGAGCTCTTCTTCTTCTTCCAGTTGTCGCTGTTGCGTTGTCTGCCGGAGGAGCCACCCCCGGAGGCGTTCCCGTAACGAGGGCCGTCGCTGCCGTGTCGAGCACCGTCGCCACGGTGGTGTCCAGAGGAAGTGGAGCCGCCGACACCATGGGGAGGCGCACCTCCATAGAGTGTCGTCTGGTGCCCAATCGCGGCGGAATTCGCGAGCTGGATTTCACGGAGGGTCAGCAGCGATCTCGTCTGGCTGAACGAGGGAAGGGGGTTCTGCATGGTGACTATCGTCGTGATGTCCAAAAACCGCGGATTGAGGCCACGAAGGCAATTGAGCACAAGTGTCTGGTCGGAGATGGCCAGATGGGGGTTCCAACATCGCCGAGGGCATCGGAGAGCGCCTTCAAACGGTGGCAGTAGGCCACACTTGGGGCGGTCCTTGTAGAATTTGGGAGCGAGCGGGGCGATCAGGGAGGATCGTGCGTATCTGATACCAAGAAACAAAGTAGAATTTGTGTGATTCACGCCACACTTGGGGCGGTCCTTGTATTCACAATATATAGGATTACATGCCTTGCTAGTCAAGGTGAATTAAAGAAAATCCTCAACCGAATCATACAGTAATATTCGGTGGGATATTTGATTAGTTTCCTATTACATGAAATACAGACAAAAGGAATACTTTAACAAGTTGGTCTGATATCTTGTGATGACGACCACAGCTGATGGGTGTTGAAAACCTCTGTACTAACCTCCAGTCTCCTAGCCCCCACGTGGGAAGCATCCAATTTCTGAAACTCTGTTATTTCTCCTGTAGCTGCTGGCCAACGTATATTCCTACTGTAGACTTTAGGCATTGCCGTGTTGGTATTTTGAGGCCTTTTCTTGGCACGGTTCCATAGGAATACATATATGATGTCCCTGAAAATTGTGTACGTGCTAGTACTTCTTCAATCTTCCAACCTGCTCCCCACTTCCCCTTGTTTGTCTTGAGGACAGGCTAATAGGAACACGCAGGGGCGCAGCAGCTCAGAAGCGAAACCGAGCAGGGACATTGGGGGCGGCAGAACCGGCTGGCGACTTGAAGCACGGTGAGGCAAATCCGGCTGGCGACTCGAGGCCCGGTGGCCCTAGGTGCAGCGGCTCAGGGCGCGGGGAGGTTTTAGAGACGGCGGCTTATAGTGGCAAACGAGTGGTGAGCTGGAGCGGGGTGACTTGACTACGAAGGCAAAACCGGCGAGGCGCGGGCGGGTCATGGCAGCGGCTTAGAGGCCGGGCGCTGGACGAGGACGACGCATGCATCCGAGCTCAGAGCAGGTCGGGACCAGCGAGTTGGCCAGCCGGTGTGGGAACCGGACGCGGGGAGGAGATTGGTGCGGCAGGGCGGCTCGGTGGGTCGACCCGAGGCGAGCAGGTGAGCGAAGCGAGGCCGTAGTAGCACCAAAAATCCTTCTCTGGGTCGTCGTTGACTTGGCTTTTTTTCACTGTAACGAGGTACCTGGCTTTCCTTTTCCTGTATGTGTCCGAGCCCGTGTCAGACTAACAGCAGGCATATCTTCAATCTTTGAACAACTCCAAAGCCTTTCTTCTTCTATTTAATTCTGGTGAGGAGTAGTACTAGTCTCACGTGAGGAGGTGAAGATCCATTGACTTTGGTCCATGTGCCCACTACTAATACAAGTAGTATTTTGCTAATTTAATCCCGATGAGCAGTATAGCTCTAGTCCTTCACATGTACAGGTAACACTCCGAACTTGATCTAGACACGGACAACAGATCCATCCAATCATGTCGGTCTCGGAGTAGTAACGTGGCAGACAAATCACCTCGTGTAGATCTCGTCTCGGACTTGGCAGATTGAGACGATGTGATGGTGACGCCGCGACGCATATAGATGGAACCCTAATTCCCTTTGAACTTCAATATCATCCTCCCAATTTTCAAAATTAACCAGCAAAATTAGGAACCCGACCGGCGGCGAAATTTCTAAAAGGCTCGACAACTGTTCCCTTGAGCCGGCGTGGCAACTTTTCCGTCCCGAGTTATCTTGCGTGATTGTTCTATGATTACTCTTCTTCATCTAGAAAATAGCGAGCTTCTCAATCCCTGAAAGATTCCTCCAAGAACTCAACACCACCGTGCGCCAGCCCCATGGTGGGCACCAACTGTCATGGAATTGTCACGGCAGATGTTCTAGTGTGAGGACTTAGTCGTGAGGCCAACGCATCTTTATAGTATCTTGAGAGGGGTTGAGCGAAATCGAGAGAAGCAACATAAGACAAGGATTTAGACAGCTTCGGGCCCCGGGAAACATCATCTGGTAATAGCCCTACATGTTGTTTGTGGCTAGATCTCATTATGCTCACGAGAGAGTCGCCGCATAAGCCGGCTCCCCTTTAGTTGTGTCTAGCCCTAGAGATTGTTTCTTGTCCCTTATTGGGGTGCCCTGCCCCTCCTTATATATGTTGAAGGGGCGGGTTACATGACTAGTCCTAGTAGGATTAGGATTACTTTATTACAAGTGGAGTCCTAGTCTTGCTTCCTTTGTAGGAGAATATTCTTTATGCCTTTCCTTTTAAGCCGGTCCATCATAACATAAGCCGGCCTTCTGGGCCTTGTCCCTAGTCTTCTTTCTGACCCGCCCGCTGGGTCTCCGATGAATCGTAAACCGCCAGGTCCAAGTGGGTCGCCAGTGAGTCGCCAAGCTCCAGCCGGGTCATACATCCGGCGGTTTATACCGCGGGGTATATCCCCGACAGATATGCCTCTTGTACCTCCTCTGACCATCTTCATCCTTGTTGTCGACATCGTCAGATAACACCTATACATATAGTAAAAAATGGTGGTGTCAAATTTGGAACACAAACTAATCTCTAGCGAACATTTGGCAGTTGCCAAAATTTGCATCAAATCAATGTTTACATGCCATAAAGTAGGATTAGGAATTTATGGATATTTTTCTTAGACATATCTAGAGATTATGGTTCGACTTTTAAGCACAATTGTCTATGTACAAACCAATCTTGAAGAAAATAATGGCACAAACATATATGTAGGTCATTCAAAATCAATTGTCAAGACCAGACTAGGAATTATTACCACGGACACTAACCCTAGTCAGATTATTAGCAGAAATCATTTGCACAGATGAAATAATTAATCGCTTATCACTTGTACCATTCAAACAATCAATACACTACACGGATCTAACAAAACTTACTCAGATTTCATGGATTGGGAGAACATAACCATAAAATTTCTTTTCCAAAAAGGGGGAGGCAGGATGCAGGAGTAACCAGAGAAACCCTAGGATGTATTTGACACATAAATGGGCATAGATGACGAACCAGTTCTCCATCATCGTCGGAGTCGTCGTCCGAGTCATCGCCGGAGTCGGTGTGGACCTTCGGCTTTGGCTGTGGAAGCAAAACATCGTCAAAGACGTCAAGGTGCAGTGATAGCTCGCCAGCAGCGACGGCAACCTCTGTCTCTATCTTCACGCCATGCTCTAGTGCTTCGGCAGCCCCGGCATCGCCACTCCCTCCGATGGGGCGCTTCGTGGCATCCTCATACACTGACGGCTTTGAGAAATGAGAGCGGCGTCGAGGATGTAGGCGAAAAGAGAGGATTCTGTGTGTGGCGAGGATGGTGGTGCAGTTTCTCGGGGCCACCATTAATATGGACTAGTGGGAGAGAGGCAGGCGACTGTCAACCCGCTCGCTCGCCTCCCGATGATCCTGTGCACCGGACCGCTGGCATGCCTATAGAGTGACAGAAACTTAAACCCTTGTTTATGTGTTGCTTCGTAAGGGGCTGATTTGGATCCATATGTTTCATGCTATGGTTAGGTTTACCTTAATACTTCTTCCGTAGTTGTGGATGCTTGCGAGAGGGGTTAATCATAAGTGGGAAACTTGTCCAAAGAAGGGCAACACCCAAGCACCGGTCCACCCACATATCAAATTATCAAAGTAACGAACGCAAATCATATGAGCATGATGAAAACTAGCTTGACAGTAATTCCCATGTGTCCTCGGGAGCGCTTTCCTTTATATAAGAGTTCGTCCAGGCTTTTCCTTTGCTACAAAAAGGATTGGGCCACCTTAATGTACCTTAGTTACTTTATTTACTTGTTACCCGTTACGATTTATCTTATCAAAAAACTACCTGTGAAGGATACCTTGCTGAAACCAACTTGTTATTTCCTTCTGCTCCTTGTTGGGTTCGACACTCTTATTTATCTAAAGGACTACGATAGATCCCCTATACTTGTGGGTCATCACCTGGCGGCGATAACAGGCGTCGAGCTAAGTGGTTGTCGTGGAGACAAGCGGTGCCATGCAGAGTCACGGAGGAGCTTGTGCAGGTGTGAATGGGGACCGGAGGGAGTGGCGGGTGGGGTGAGGGTTTTTGTGATGTGGGGATGGTGAAGGTTTTCTTTTTTCTTTTTTGAATTGGGCGGTGAGGGTTTTCTGTCCCACAAAGATTTTCAGTGGCAAAGGTTTGCTAGAGCCAACCGTGTGTGATTGACGTAACAGGGAAAATGAAAGTCATTGCACATGGCTCCAATTTTGGGAACCGTGTGTGAGGGACGTACTACTTCCATCCTGGTTTATTGGTCCCCTTTGTAATTTGTGCCAAATTTTTACCAAAGATTTAACTAACAAATGTTTATGCATGTCACAAAAAATTATATCATTGAAAACTATGTTCAAATACGCATCCAACGATATAACTTTTGATGACCTGCACTAAAATTTTGTCAATTAAATCTATGGTCAAAATTTAACACAAATTACAAAGGGGACCAATAAACTAGGACGGGGGTAGATTCCATCAACCTAACTGATTGCATCCATATCCCACATTTAGACATAAGTAAACATAGATTAAACATACTCAGACATAGATAATAAGTGTACACAAGCATAGTTCAACCATAAGTACATAGTTGAACCGTCATTAAGCATAGTCAAGCGCATTTATGATTAAGACACTATATAGCCACACATAGTTCAATCCCCCATCTCATCTCATCTGCCGGCACGATCCGGAAGCTTCTCCAAGTACTCGGCGTACGCAGCGTGCGCCACCCTGCGAGAATACTTCTGCTTGAAGGAGCCAACGGCTCGTCCTCTTGCATGCACCAGAACACTTTGATACGCGTGATAAAGATTTTGGTTGCAAAATGGGTATCGATAGCCCTAGTTCCAGGTCCTAATACGCCTGTTATGCATTCCCACATAAAGCTCCCTGAGGATATTGTCGTGGAATTGTCACAACAAATGTCCTAGTGTGAGGACTTAGTCGTGAGGCCAACACATCTTTGTAGTAGCTTGAGAGGGGTTGAGCGGAATCGAGAGACGCAACATAAGACAAGGATTTAGACAGCTTTGGGCCCCGGGAAACATCATCCGGTAATAGCGCTACATGCTGTTTGTGGCTAGATCTCATTATGCCCATGAGAGAGTCGCCGCATAAGCCGGCTCCCCTTTAGTTGTGTCTAGCCCTAGAGATTGTTTCTTGTCCCTTCTTGGGGCGCCCTTCCCCTCCTTATATATGTTGAAGGGGCGGGTTACATGACTAGTCCTAGTAGCATTAGGATTACCCTATTAAGAGTGGAGTCCTAGTCTTGCTTCCTTTGTAGGAGAATGTTCTTTATGACTTTCCATTTAAGCCGGCCCAACATAACACAAGCCGGCCTTCTGGGCCTTGGGCCTAGTCTTCTATCTAACCCGCCCGCAGGGTCTCCAATGAATCGTAAACCGCTAGTTCCAAGCGGGTCGCCAATGAGTCGCCAAGCTCCAGTCGGGTCATACATCCGGCGGTTTATACCGCACGGTATATCCCCGACATTAGCCCCCAGTTTAATTTGGATTTATCCATGTTAAACTGATCCTGCAACATAAACACAAGAACAAATTTGACAGATTATGCTCCGGGTTAAATATTCTTGCAAGCCAACACCTGATCATCTTTAAATCCTTGTCATTTCCTTATTGATACATGCCCATGAACTCATAGCAAATCTCCTTTTAGTAGATATGTTCAAACTTTGTGAATGCAAGAAATCCAGATAGTTCTTTTGAAAAATCCGGGTCAATAGGCCACCTTCAGAGTCAATTTGCTAACATTGGTCACTTGTAGAGAAATATTGTAAGAAATAATCCACTTGAATCGGCTTCCAAAGCGCCGGCTTAAAAAATATTGGTCTTGAAATACTCATCTAACTTTCAACCGACTTGAAGATGTAAAACTTGCCAGTTTATCATTACCAAAATTGTCGGGTTATAAAACAGATGATGTCGGGTCATAATTGTTGTTGACATCGGGTCATGTAATTGATCTTCCTGATTTGCTCAAAACTGATAATTTGAAGACGTTCCTCCTTTGTATGCATAATACTTGTAGCCCCCAAGTCTTAAGAAGGAAGCATAGTAATAACTTAAGACTTGCTTCAATATAAATGTTGCAACCTTGAAGAAATCCAGGTTATTCATCTCAATCACTAGTAAAAACTGAATATTCCACATATTTAGCCCCCAAGTGTTGGGTTGTCATGCTTGCATCAACCTGTGACTTGTAATTGTCTTATGCTCACAAAAACTTCAACCGGTGTAGACCCCAAGGGCCGGGTCATTATGGAATAATGAGCATGGACTTTATAAATATGATCATGTATACTTGAGCAGTGACATGTAGCCTCCAAGTGCCGGCTCAGTAAGATAATACTGAGCTGGGACTTTATATATACTTAATTTGAAAATAACATCATATGATGTAATCTCCACCATGGGGCTTGAACCCACGTCCATAAGGTTAAGAGCTTTGTACTCTACCAACTGAGTAGTGGATCTTTCAATATAATTGTAACATCCCAAAATTTTAAATTTTGGAATGTTATAATAAATAGATAGATTTGACTGATTGTTTGATTGATTGTCTGAAAGTGAGTGAATTTGAAACTTTTTGAAAGTTAAATGAGAGGGAATAAAAGGACTTTCCCAAACTTTCATATTTGCTTTCTGATCTCCATGAATTCAAATTCTTTTCAAATACAAAACCCTTGAGTGAAGATGATATGACTTCTTCCATTTAAATTAAATGAAAGAGTATTTGAAAATAATTGGATTTCATTTGGAAATATTTCAATTCATAAACTTCATGCAGCTCAATGATTTTCATGAGAGAAGATAAAAGGACTTCTTCAAATTATATGAAATATGAGTTGGGAGTTTCAAAGAATTAAATTCAAAGTTCTTTTGAATTTATTTTTAATTTGGAGTTATTTGAGTTTTATTCAAATTAATTTTCTCCAAAAATAAAATATATGGAAATTAGGGTAACATGATTCCCTACAACAGAAAATTGGAGAGAAATAAATTTGAAATCATTTTGATATTTCTAAAATGATTTTTATTGCATTTTATTAGACCAGTAGCACTCTTTGAATTATCTGAATTCGTGCGAATTTTATTTAATGCTAGGAAAATGTTCATCTTGTGGAAAATCTTTTTCTGAAAATTTTCAAATATAATATGCCTATATAAAGTTTTATTTTATTTTCGTTTTTCAGTTTATCGCATTCTATTTAAAAAAAACTGCGCGCGCGCCAGAAACTAACTGTCGCCTACGTACGCATCATAGTACCAGCGAGCGGCCTATTTTTTTCTTTATCCTATATGGGCCAGGCCCAGCCAGCCTTTTTTTTCTTCTTCTTAGGCCGAATTTTGCAAAAAAAAAACTGCACCGCAGCGGCCGGCCGAAGGCCTTTAGGCCCATCCGCCTCTTTTCTTCTCTGTTTCGTATATTTCGTCTATGTTTAGTCCCACATTGCCTACCCTTTGACCCCTAAGACGCTTTTCTACCAATAAATATAGACCCATAGAGCCTCTAAAAATTATCCGATTCGGGTTAAATCAATATTTTAGTTTGACTAGATTCATTTAAGAAAAATATATTTCTTCTCTCTGGCGCGACTTCTGAAAATTGTCTCCTCTCTCCAAAGTTATTTTTTTTCTGCCTTATAAAGGTATCTTTCTTTGTTTTTTTCTTTTCTTCTTATACTTTCGTAGTTTATTATTTTTTAGACTAATATGATAAAATAATTAGATTATCAATTAGTCTACGTATTTATATATTAGACCCTAGCCTGTATCTATTTTTTTTCTTCCGTAAAACAGCTTGGCCCCGATTTTTTAAATAGCTATAACTTTTTACTCGTTTGTCCAAATCCAACGAAACCAACGCCCACTTCTTCGTTATGATCCCCTCTATCCAGTAATCCAACCCAAACATGTTTTTGAAATTTTCAAATTTCGAATTTTGTTCAGATTCATATTCAAACTTCTTTTGATCATATCTTTTTATCCGTAACTCCGTTTCAGTTGATTCTTTTTGCAAATCGAAGCACTTGACCTAAACTTTCTGATAAGGCCAAATTCATATAATTTTGGTACTGTTAGAAATTGTTTTATGTTGCAAGAGTTATTTGCTTGGTTTTGGTGTTTTCCGAATCGTTTTCTTCGTTCTTTCTGATCTTTTGAGTGATTGCTTATGTGTGGTTACTAGTGCTTGCTTACGATAGATTGACCGGAGTGTGACGAGTAGAGCTATCAAGATTTTTGAGTGCGAACCATCTTCATCAACATTGCAGGCAAGTTCACACTTTGATCATATCCCCTTTCATACCCAGTTTTTATGCATTAGTTTCACCCTCAAACATTGCATGAGTAGAATTGATAACACATGGGTATTGGGAAGTAGTTGATGAGGTAGGAACCTATTGCCCTGCATTCAAACCTTGGGAGTTACTATTACGTTATACTTATACTGCTATGCTATGCTCGTAGACGTGGATTGGGTTTTGAGAGTATTCATGACAGATGTGAGATTGTTAATTAATGGTTTATCTAAGGTGGCAACTTAAACACACATCTGGGTGGATTGAGGCACCTGATTATTCTAGGATTGCCTGTCTAGGCACCTGGGTAGACCAGGATTGCCTGTTTTTTTATGGACCGCCACCCAGGCTCAAAGGGATCATAAGATTATTCATACTAGAAACTTCCGTGTGCAACCACAAGCTATTATGGGCTCTAGCATAGTTGACTAAGTCGTGTGAACTCTTACAGTGGTAGACTAGCAGATGTAGGGGTTGTAGGTGGTACGGTCTACCCATCGTAAGGTGCAAACGCTTCTGAAAGACTATGTCTCGGTCATCCGTTTCTCAAACACCATGTAGTACGAGAAATCCAACGGAGGAGATTGAGTCTTGTGGGGAAAAGTGCGCAAACCTCTGCAGAGTGTATAAACTAATCATGATTAGCCGTGTCCCCGGTTATGGACATCTTGAGTATCTAGTACTTGGATTATCCTGTTGATCTCATCATGTTACTTTAAATGAATATTGTTGGGTTTAATGATGTTACTTAATTGGGATTGAGAATGTTGTCAACCATTCTCAATTTTCAACAACCACCATGATAGTTAAATAAAATTTATTCCTTTGCAGTAGGAAAAAAATTGGCTTTTCGCAAAAACCTTATAACCATAGAGCTTTTCCACCAGCCAAATATGCATGTAGTGACAGCCTTTATTGATCATTATCCTGTGGTGTGAATTTGCCAGTACATTCAATGTACTGACCCTTTGTGGCTGCAACGTCTCATGTTGCAGGATTTCTTACGACGAGTAAGTGATACGTTAGGGTTACGATTACTACACTCAACTTTGCCGTTGGTGTTGATGGGAATCCACAACCTTGTTACTTCCGCTATTTTGGATTGAGGTAATAGTATTTACGTTACTTTATACATGTGATTTACCTCTGTTATAAATCCTCGAGTACTGTGTGTGTCAGCATACCGATCCAGGGATGACACTTAAGCACAGAGACTTGATCCATTCGGGTCGGGTCGCTACAAGATGGTATCAGAGCACATGTTGACTGTAGGACATGACCCTAGAAATTGGCAAGCCCATAGGAAAAAAATTCTCTACAACTTCATTTTCAAAAAGATCTTTTCCTCTCTTCTCTTCTAAGCTTATTCAAAAATTCCCTTTAGTGAGACCATACCCCTTTCCCCTTTTGACCACACGAAGATTCGACTGATGAGACCACTCCGAGAAGTACAACATATCGGACAACTAATACCACTTCGGAATGAAGAGTATTTTCCGTGCATCTGAATAATGGAAACTACAAACTGTTGAAGACTCTAAAGACTAGGAAAATTGGAGGCTCTAAAGAATTTCCAGATTTGTGTGACCTAGGAAGGCAACCCTTATGGAACTTGGCAGACTATGGAAGTTGTCAATACCCGAGATCAAGGTGTATCGGAGAAAGACCGGAGCATGGAGCATGAGAACTCAAAGTTTTGTCAAGAAAACCCTAAGGCAGGAGATATCAACTATGGAAGATAGCTCCTGGCAATGACAAGGGCAGAAACACGGTTATCCGTGATGTCATCGCCGCTGATGCTATTGTCACCGTGCTGAGTTAAGGATGCATTTCTTCAGAATGGATTTAATGGAAGAAGGCTGATGGAGCACCTAACAGTAAGATGAAGTTTTAACCTTAGCTGGTGTAACGCCAGAATCTAGAGTAGTACATCAAGAATTTTAAGATGGAGCTCCAGGAAGCCATATTAGACAAGGAAGCATTTCGTGAAGAACTCAGGAACCAGAAGCTGAAAGTAGCCAAGCTGGAGGAGCAAAACCTCGAGATTCGTCGGGAACTGAAGGACAGTAGGACATGGTTCATGCCAAGGATGATGAAACCTAAAAGTTTGGGATGCAACTCCAGAATAATAAAGGATGTCATGAGAGACTTCGCGTCAACAGAGATGATCTGGCAAAAGAACTTGAGAAAGACAAGCATGATCGGAAGAAGCCATTGGAGGTATGAACAAGGCTTGAAGAGTTTGGAGACGTTGAAGATTTATTGACCTTTAGAAGACCAAACCCCTGTTATATACCTACATTAGATGCGACGTTTGTGAGCTGTCATTTGTTTGATGTTTTTCTCGACAGCCACAATAAAATATTTCTTTTCAAAAACTGTTGTTTGCATTGTGTGTATCCCTCTCTATCTCTCTTATCTCACCCCAAACCCATGGACCCAATAGATGATGAATGGAGATGAGCTTATTTTTTCTGGACCGATGAGTCAATTGGAGACGGACCAATGGATTCAGAACATGGAGGATCACATGAAGAATAACCCTATAGTCGGAAAGGATATGACCCAGCACGCTCTTCAGTGCTTTGAAAGAGGTGCTGCTACTTGGTGGAGGATGTACCAAACCATCAATGGATGGCAAGGAGTAACCACTTGGAAAGAATTTAAGTTGACTTTGCCAAAGTCTCGGTTTGTGTCCCAGAAGTTGAAGCCTTATGGAAAGGATATGAAAAAACCTTGTGCATGCAAGATTTGTGGAGAAATAGGACACACCCATAAAGAACACAAGGATGAATGCCCTAATTGTGAAGGAAGTCACCCAGTTGAAGAATGCCCAACTAGGCAGATCACTTGTTTCTTGTGTGAAGGGACTACCCACTATCCTGCTCAGTGTCACATTTACCCCATGGTACGAAGGACCGTACAACAGAAGAAAGAAGTAAAGAAAGGAGCCCTTATGGAAATTTTAGAAGAACCTGTGATGAAGGAAGATGTGGAGGACACACCTAAAAAGGACCCCGAGTAAACCCTGCACTAAGTCTTGCTATTCATGTGGAGAAGAAGGTCACATCTCCCAAAATTGTTTGAATGGGGATCTAGTAGGATTCCCGACAGAGGAAGTAGAATATGACCCACAAGAAATAGAAGCCATGATCGGCATGGAAAGGTCCAGGAAGAGAAGCAGATTGGATTCCAGGAAGGACCTGAGTCGTATCACCTGTTACAGGTGCAAGGAGTCAGGGCACTACCTCAACAGTTGCCCCAAAAGGAAACCTCGATACTTGTCAGAAGTAATATGTTTTAGTTGTAATGGAGCAGGGCACTTGCCAGAGAATGCCCCAAGGAGAAGGAAACTTGTGCTAGATAGTTGCGTTTGCAACAAAAAAAATGGAGTAGTAGAAGTGAGAACATTTTTCTTTTATATTGAGGTGTTGAGTTGAGACATGTAATGGAAAAGCAAGAGATTGTAATCATTGGAGAATCAATAAAGTTAGCATCATTGGTAAAGATTTGGGTTGTATGAGTTGTTACTCTATGAAGAAGGATTTTGACCATTTTGAGGATATGAGAAATATGGTCTATGGAAGACTTTTGCATTTTAAGGGTGGTAGTACCCTGTAAGAACCCTTGACCCCTGGAAAAGATAAGGATACTCCACTGAGTGGATTTCGGACAAAATGAATATGAGTTTTATCTCGATATGTGTGATACCCCAAGAGTATGTGGGATGAAGTTGGAGACTGTTAGTTGTTTGGACCAAATGTGATCAAGGAGTCAAAAGAGAATGTTAAGTTGATTCGAGATAGACTGAAGGTAGCTCAGTCCAGACAGAAGAGTTATGCAGACTTAAAAACGCAAGGAGGTAGTCTATGAAATTGGAGATAGAGCATGTCTTCATGTGTTCCCTCTGCGAGGAGTTAAATGAATTGGAGTTAAGGGAAAATTAGCCCCGAGATTTGTAGGACATACCGAGTTTTGGAGCATAGAGTGAAGTGGCCAACAAATTGGAGTCACCCGAAGGACTGTCAAGAGTTCATGATGTGTTTCACGTTTCCCAGTTGAAGAAGTGCCATGCAGAGATGGCCAATATTCTCCTGTAAGGACGCTTGACCCTGGAAAGGATAATGAAGTGGAATATGGACTCCATAAGTATAAGTTTTATCTCAGTATGTGGGATATCCCACGAGGATGAATAGATAAATTACTATTGGATGTAAAGGAGGTATGATGTTGGAAATATGGATCAATGGAAACTCCATGATGAGTCTGAG
This sequence comes from Triticum dicoccoides, assembly GCF_002162155.2. NCBI lineage: Eukaryota > Viridiplantae > Streptophyta > Magnoliopsida > Poales > Poaceae > Triticum > Triticum dicoccoides. Next base: position 270,675,625 of record NC_041392.1, on the reverse strand, counting down.
TAATCATGTCCTAGTTTGGTGCCAATAGAAGGAAGAAGACAATACAATTGGATGGATTCTAAGTATGCTAGGAAGCTGGAAGTTGGATGTTGGAATAACGATAAGTTGCCCGATGATAAGTTCAAGGACTACAAGTGATGAGGTGTGCCATAACCCACAGGCCCCAGGACCTGCCAAGAAGCAAGCACATTCTTGCTGAAGGAAAAACCCTGGAAGTGGATATACCTTTGTCGACAGACGATTTTATAGGAGTAACACAAAACCTGAGAGTTGTGAAGAAACGTTAGATGTTTGTCTGGCTTGCAGAATCTATGGATATATCCGAACTTGGTTCGTCGACAAGAGAAATTCTGCAATGCTTGTGAGGATGACCGAGTGTTAGAATGCGAGATCCGCTAAACCGTATACAAGGTAATGATTTGGGTGCGGGATGGATTGATCACCATACCGACTTACTCTTATTATTCGCCTTGCTATATGGGATGGTAAATCTGAGTGACTTACCTATAGTAGAGAGACGACGATATTAAACCTTGTTTAAACCTTAGAATGGTATAAGAATTTTTCCCTTGTACACGGCAGCTTTTTGCCAACCGTAGGTTATACGGTGAGGATCAACCCAGACCCATTTCCTGCAGGAGAAACCATAAATCGTTGACCACATGAGATATCGATTAGTTGTTTAGTACTGGCGCCAGACCCGTCAGGTAAGAAGACCCAGTCGCGGAATAACCTTACCAAGATGAAAGGATAGAAGAATTGTGGTAAAGGTTATGCCACTACCGAAAGAGCCAGAGAAGGAATTATCCTTACGATCTGAGAATACCGGCCCTGTCAAGAATAGGGATGGAGTATATGAGTATTGATGGGACCGTAACAATGTTTCTAAGGGTGGTAGCACCCGAGACCCCGAAGACGATCGATGGATTTTGAGAAGACCCCGAACTTAACCTATTTCTTTCTAGCCTCTCCGAATCTCGAGGACGAGATTCATTTTAAGGGTGGTAGGTTTGTAACATCCCAAAATTCTAAATTTTGGAATGTTATAATAAATAGATAGATTTGACTGATTGTTTGATTGATTGTCTGAAAGTGAGTGAATTCGAAACTTTTTGAAAGTTAAATGAGAGGGAATAAAAGGACTTTCCCAAACTTTCATATTTGCTTTCTGATCTCCATGAATTCAAATTCTTTTCAAATACAAAACCCTTGAGCGAAGATGATATGACTTCTTCCATTTAAATTAAATGAAAGGGTATTTGAAAATAATTGGATTTCATTTGGAAATATTTCAATTCATAAACTTCATGCAGCTCAATGATTTTCATGAGAGAAGATAAAAGGACTTCTTCAAATTATATGAAATATGAGTTGGGAGTTTCAAAGAATTGAATTCAAAGTTCTTTTGAATTTATTTTCAATTTGGAGTTATTTGAGTTTTATTCAAATTATTTGTCTCCAAAAATAAAATATATGTAAATTAGGGTAACATGATTCCCTACAACAGAAAATTGGAGAGAAATAAATTTGAAATCATTTTGATATTTCTAAAATGATTTTTTTGGATTTTATTAGACCAGTAGCACTCTTTGAATTATCTGAATTTGTGTGAATTCTATTTAATGCTAGGAAAATGTTCACCTTGTAGAAAATCTTTTTCTGAAAATTTTGATATATAATATGCCTATATAAAGGTTTATTTTACTTTCGTTTTTCAGTTTATCACATTCTGTTTAAAAAAAACTGCGCGCACGCCTGAAACTAACTGTCGCCTACGTACACATCATAGTATCAGCGAGCGCCATATTTGTTTGACTAGATTCATTTAAGAAAAATATATTTCTCCTCTCCTGCGCGACTTCTGAAAATTGTCCCCTCTCTCCAAAGTTATCTTTTCTCTATCTTATAAAGGTGTCTTTCTTTGTTTTTTTTCTTTTCTTCTTATACTTTCGTAGTTTATTATTTTTTTAGACTAATACGATAAAAAAAATTAGATTATCAATTAGTCTATATATTTATATATTAGACCTTAGCCTGTATCTATTTTTTTTCCGTAAAACAGCTTGGCCCTGATTTTTCAAATAGCCATAACTTTTTACTCGTTTGTCCAAATCCAACGAAACCAACGCCCACTTCTTCGTTATGATCCCCTCTATCCAGTAATCCAACCCAAACATGTTTTTGAAATTTTCAAATTTCGAATTTTGTTCAGATTCATATTCAAACTTCTTTTGATCATATCTTTTTATCCGTAACTCCGTTTCAGTTGATTCGTTTTGCAAATCGAAGCTCTTGACCTAAACTTTCTGATAAGGCCAAATTCATATAATTTTGGTACTGTTAGAAATTGTTTTATGTTGCAAGAGTTATTTGCTTGGTTTTGGTGTTTTCTGAATCGTTTTCTTCGTTCTTTCTGATCTTTTGAGTGATTGCTTATGTGTGGTTACTAGTGCTTGCTTACGATAGATTGACCGGAGTGTGACGAGTAGAGCTATCAAGATTTTTGAGTGCGAACCATCTTCATCAACATTGCAGGCAAGTTCACACTTTGATCATATCCCCTTTCATACCCAGTTTTTATGCATTAGTTTCACCCTCAAACATTGCATGAGTAGGATTGATAACACGTGGGTATTGGGAAGTAGTTGATGAGGTAGGAACCTATTGCCCAGCATTCAAACCTTGGGAGTTACTATTACGTTATGCTTATACTACTATGCTATGCTCGTAGACGTGGATTGAGTTTTGAGAATTTTCATGACAGATGTGAGGTTGTTAATTAATGGTTTATCTAAGGTGGCAACTTAAACACACATCTGGGTGGACTGAGGCACCTGGTTATTCTAGGATTGCCTGTCTAGGCACTTGGGTAGACCAGGATTACCTGTTTTTTTATGGACCGCCACCCAGGCTCAAAGGGATCATAAGATTATTCATACTAGAAACTTCCGTGTGCAGCCACAAACTATTATGGGCTCTAGCATAGTTGACTAAGTCGTGTGAACTCTTACAATGGTAGACTAGCAGATGTAGGGGTTGTAGGTGGTATGGTCTACCCATCGTAAGGTGCAAACGCTTCTGAAAGACTATGTCTCGGTCATCCGTTTCTGAAACACCATGTAGTGCGAGAAATCCAACGGAGGAGATCGAGTCTTGTGGGGAAAAGTGCGCAAACCTCTGCAGAGTGTATAAACTAATCATGATTAGTCGTGTCCCCGGTTATGGACATCTTGAGTATCTAGTACTTGGATTATCCTGTTGATCTCATCATGTTACTTTAAATGAATATTGTTGGGTTTAATGATGTTACTTAATTGGGATTGAGAATGCTGTCAACCATTCTCAATGTTCAACAACCACCATGATAGTTAAATAAAATTTATTCCTTTGCAGTAGGGAAAAATTGGCTTTTCGCAAAAACCTTATAACCATAGAGCTTTTCCACCAGCCAAATATGCATGTCGTGATAGCCTTTATTCATCATTATCCTCTGGTGTGAATTTGCCAGTACATTCAATGTATTGACCCTTTGTGGCTGCAACGTCTCATGTTGCAGGATTTCTTATGACGAGTAAGTGATACGTTAGGGTTACGATTTCTACACTCAACTTTGCCATTGGTGTTGATGGAAATCCACAACCTTGTTACTTCCGCTATTTTGGATTGAGGTAATAGTATTTACGTTACTTTATACATGTGATTTACCTCTGTTATAAATCCTCGAGTATTGTGTGTGTCAGCATACCGATCCAGGGATGACTCTTAAGCACAGAGACTTGATCCATTCGGGTCGCGTCGCTACAATAATGGACTGAGGCATGTGTACCTTGAATTTTTGACAGGAGTAATTGGTAGCCCCCAAGGGCCGGCTCATTACAATGGGATGAGTCGGGTCTTCAATAAGTTGACTAAAAAATGACTTTACATTAGCCCCCAAGTGCCATGGTGCATGCTGGCAGTGACATGGGACTTGCATATTTGATGTAATCTCAATTTGAATAATGTAGCCCCCAAGTGTCGGGTCGTAATCCTGCAGCGAGTCGGGACTATTCCCTCCATTGTAAAAATAAATCATGTCCATTAATAAAATAATAACCATTGCGCTGAAGCGACTTTGAAGACCTCCATCATAATATTGGCTATTGATAACCATAATAAAAATCCAGCCTTGTTGGCTATTAAAGATTTGAATAATATAATCCGGTTTGGAAAGCCGGTTCCTATGATATTGAATCGTACTGCCGGTTTAGGATACATGTGCAGTAAGGGTGATAACCCAATCTTTAGAAGCCAAAACTTCCAAATGTTTATGATTGTCATATGATGGCGACTTATCATCCAAAGTCAAGCCGGGTGAAATAGAAACCACATATATATGCCTCAGATCTGAACAAAAAAGTCTCAAGACAAACCCGAACAATTGTTTTCAAAAAACTTATGGCAAACAAAGAGAAAAAAGCGAGGCTTCTGATTCGAGTACAACCAATAAGCCGGACCAAATGGGGTTAAGCTAGGATTCGAATCCGATCATGAAGCCCCCTAGTGGTTTTGGCGTTGCGCCGATCAAGAGGGTACCAATAGCTATGTTCTCTTTGGTTTGAATACGACCTATATTTGAACAGGAAGCCCCCAAATGATCTTGAGAGTTTTTAACGACTCTGACTCGAATACGATCAAAGTCGGACCCAAAAAGGGGTTAAGCTATGATTCGAATACGATCAAGAAGCCCCCTAGTGGGTTTGGCATTGCGCCGATCAAGAGGGTACCGACAGCTATGTTCTCTTTGGTTTGAATACGACCTATGTTTGAATAGGAAGCCCCCAAATGACCTTGAGAGTTTTTTAACGACTCTGATTCGAATACGATCAAAGTCGAACCCAAAAGGGGTTAAGCTATGATTCGAATACGATCAAGAAGCCCCCTAGTGGGTTTGGCATTGTGCCGATCAAGAGGGTACCAACATCTATGTTCTCTTTGGTTCGAATACGACCTATGTTTAAACAGGAAGCCCCCAAGTGACCATTGGAGCAGGGTATCTATGTTTGAACCACGCATCATGGCAGCAAGCTCTCTTTGGCAACACTTAATTTTTCCTGAGAACTCAACTTTGCAAGAGATAATTCTTCTTGAACCAGAATTTTAAACCGGATATTGAGAGCTTCCAAGCTTTGTGGGAGACAGATTTCCCTTGAGCCGGATTTTAAACCGGATATTGAGCTTCAATGCTTTGTGAGAGACAAATTTCCCTTGAGCCGGCGTGGTAAACCACGTGGACGGGCGAGTTGATGTAAACCGAGCCATAGAGGATGGTGACTTTGCGCATGTTCTTTCACCGGGCAGTATGACACGGACGAAACCCCGATGCGGAACATTGCCATCGCTCGCTGCATACCCACAATATAACACCTCATTCGTAACGAACAATTATCCTGCATCAAAAAGTACTGCAAGCCAAAGTATTTGTTCTTTTAAAGAAAGCAATATGTAATATAAAAACATATTGGATGGATTTCACCTGACACGCCAGGCCAGTAGTTATCCACCGCAGAGTTGATGATCACCGCGGTGAAGCTGAAATTAATCACGGGTGAGCCTGCTGCGGTGTTGTAAGCTAGCACGGACAGGTGGGTTAATCGCAAGCGTGGTAAACCACATGGACGGGTAAGTCAGCCGGCTTATGCGCGTCCGCTGGGAGACTTATGAGAGTGGGCGCGGCGTTGGAGCCCAGCGCATGCGAGCGTAGACGGACGAGTCAGTCACATCGTGGTGGCGGGTGCAGGCGCTTGAGTTGGCCATGACATTTAAACCGGTGCGAGCCTTATGTCAACGGCATGACATCACTTTTGTAGTGGAACTTGTCATGGTTCGTCCGGATGGGAGATGATTCGTTCTACGCGGCAGAGGCTGCAAGAGACCAGGGTGGGGATGCACCGGCAACGTGGTAGCTCAAAGCCCACCATGGCAGAGGCGGTTCAACGCGAGAGGGGTGGGAACGTCTCAAATCGCTAACAACCACGCCGGAAGTGACTTACAGGCGACAGGAGGATCTGACAGTACTTGAGTCGCTGAGGTTAACTCCACCGCGCGACCCTATCCTATCCGCCCCGTCCGTTTGGGGTAAAACGGACGAATAGCGCAGCCCAGCGCACGGCCTCAAACGGACAAATGTCCAGATTCTGTCCGTTTTCGACCCATCCCCGGCCCAAACTGGTGCTAGGTTTGGGGTGAAACGGACGCGCGCGACGGCTTGGACGCACACCCTTGTCCCCCCCGTGGCCCGCCTGTCGGGGACACTAGCAGTCCCTCCGCTCCCAATGCTTCCACCCTCTCTCTCTCTCGCCCCGCCCTGCCGTCGGCGCCGCCGCTATTCTCCGGCCGCCTCCTCACCGCGCAGCCTCTGGCCGTCCCTACCAAACCACTTCTCGACATGGCTGCCACCACGCCCGTGCTGTGGCTTTAGTTTTGGCCGTCGATCGGAGGTTTGGCCGTCGACGTCTTTGCCGGCCGCAGAGGGGACAGGACCGTCGGCGACGCAGCACGGCGTCCTCGGCAGCTCCCGACGAGAGCTCCACAACGGCCAGTAGCCGGCCGGCAACCACCCCTGCTGCATCGAGGTGATCATCGCGGCCTCTTCGCCACCACGCCCGCAAGGTGTTCGGCATTTTGCCCACAAAGGTATGAACAGTGGAGACGAGTTTTTCTTCCATCACTTTCTTTGTTCATCGGACGATTCATCATCGGATGATGAAGATATTGTGGTGGCTGCACTGGTCGTTCACGACCACATTCAACGACAGCTTCCTTGGTACAGGGGGTCACTCCCTGGCCGTGCTCCCAACCTGAACTGCAACAGGGAGAGAGGGCATGCCCTGCTCTATGCCGATTACTTTGCCAACACCCCGCTCTTCAAGCCGGATAAATTCCGTCGCCGTTTTCGAATGGCAAGGCATGTGTTCAATCATATCCGTGAGGGAGTGGTTGCTTCGAGTGCAAGACGGATGCCCTTGGCAAGCTTGGATTCTCCTCTTACCAGAAATGCACCGCGGCCATCCGCATGCTTGCATATGGAATTCCAGGCGATCTGGTGGATGAGTATGTGCGTATGAGTGAGACAACACGTCTGGTGTCAATGTACAAGTTTTGCCAGGCTGTGATCGAGGTGTTTGGCCCAGAGTACTTGAGGCAGCCAACTGCCGCTGATACAGAGAGATTGTTGGCGACCAACGCAGCTAGAGGCTTTCCAGGCATGCTTGGCAGCATAGATTGTATGCACCGGGAGTGGAAGAACTGTCCATTTGCTTGGCAGGGCCAGTACAAAGGGCATGTCAAGGCATGCACTGTCATATTAGAAGCGGTGGCATCAGAGGATCTTTGGATATGGCATTCTTTCTTCGGCATGGCAGGTTCTCACAATGATATCAACATGCTGCAGCGTTCTCCAGTCTTCGCGAGGCTTGTAGAAGGCCACTCCCCACCTATCAACTTTGAAATCAACGGCCACCATTACAACAAGGGATACTATCTAGCAGATGGTATATATCCTCAGTGGTCAACTTTTGTGAAGACAATCTCGAAACCCCAAGGTGAGAAGAGAAAGAGATTTGCCCAAATGCAAGAGAGTGTTAGAAAGGATGTGGAACGTGATTTTGGTGTGCTTCAATCCTGGTGGGGTATCGTTCGAAACCATGCACTATCATGGGATGAAAGGAAGCTTTGGGAGGTGATGACTGCTTGTGTGATCATGCACAACATGATCGTCGAGGACGAGCGTGATGAGAGTATCTTCGACCAAGGATTTGACTATCACGCATATCCACCGTGATATGCGTGATTGGCACACTCATTTGAATCTTCAAAATGACTTGGTTGAGCACGTGTGGGATCATATTGGCAACCAATAGATGTATTGGTCCATTTTATGTTTAGTCAAGACAATTTCGATTTGGTTGTAAAAATATTTTATTAAAGACAATTTCAATTGGGTTGTAAAACTATTTTAATTTTCAGACAAATATTTGGGTTATAAACTAGTTTTGATGAAAATTTGGGCATTTTTGGCCCTGACGGACAGGATAGGGCAAAAGGATGCGTCCGCGCGCTGGGTGCACGGCCACCGCATCCCAGGACACGCCCGGACACGACCCCAAATCGCTACCCAAACGGACAGAATCCGGACAAAACGGACGTCCGTTTGGGGTCGCGCGGTGGAGTTGAGAAACAAAGTAGAATTTGTGTGATTCAGGCCACACTTGGGGCGGTCCTTGTATTCACAATATATAGGATTACATGCCTTGCTAGTCAAGGTGAATCAAAGCAAATCCTCAATCGAATCATACAGTAATATTCGGTGGGATATTGGGCTAGTTTCCTATTACATGAAATACAGACAAAAGGAATACTTTAACATCCCTCCTCAGCTTGTGCGTCGTACGGAAGCAAGCATAAGCTGGAATGAAACTCAGAGAAGAGTTGTGAGGGCAATCCTTTTGTCATGATGTCAGCATACTGATGCGAGGATGGCACATGAAAAACCCGGACCTCACCAAGCGACACGTTCTCCCGGACGAAGTGGATATCAATCTCAATGTGCTTAGTACGACGATGCTGGACCGGATTAGAAGCCATGTAGACAGTACTAACATTGTCACAGAAGACAATAGTGGCAGACGTCAGAGGGTGATGAAGCTCCCCAAGAAGCTGACGAATCCAACAACACTCAGCAACAACATGAGCAACCGCGCGATACTACGCCTCGGCACTGGAGCGAGACACAGTAGTCTGACGTTTGGACGACCAAGAGACAAGGTTGTCACCAAGATAGACGCAGTAGCCAGACGTAGAGCGGCGCGTGCCAGGGCACCCAGCCCAATCTGCGTCAGAGTATGCAGTAAGTGCTGTAGAAGAGGAGCTCGAGAGGTGCGAGCTAAGGTCTAGGGTCCCCTTTATGTACCGGAGAATGCGCTTAACCAACTACATATGAGGCTCTCTGGGCGCATGCATGTATAAACAGGCCTGCTGAACTGCATGCGGGATATCTGGTCGCGTGAGTGTCAAATACTGTAAGGCACCAGCGTAGCTCCGATACTCGGTGGGATCGGAGAGAAGAGGACCATCCTGAGATGAAAGCTTGCACTTAATGTCGATCGGAGTGCCAGAGGGGTGATAATCAACCATGCCAGCGCGGCGAAGGAGCTCCAAGGCATACTATTGCTGAGAGAGAACCATGCCCAAGGATGTCCGAGTGACGAAGATGCCAAGGAAGAATGTCAAGGCACCAAGGTCCGTCATAGCAAACTCAGAGTGGAGCTGCTGTGTGAGGTGACGTAAGAGTAGATCCGTCGAGGCAGTGAGGACAATGTCGTCCACATACAAGAGTAGGTAAGCGAGGTCTGTACCACGCTTGTAGATGAAGATGGACAATTCCGACTTGGAGGCAACGAAGCCAAGTCGATGGGCAAATAGAGCGAACCGCTGGTACCAAGCGCGTGGAGCCTGCTTAAGACCGTAGAGAGACTTGTGTAGGCGACACACATAGTCCGGACAACGAGTGTCGACAAAACCGGGAGGCTGCTGGCAGTAGACCTCCTCGTCAAGATTGCCATGGAGGAAGGCATTCTTGACGTCGAGCTGGTGGATCGGCCACGACTGAGAGACCGCAAGGCCGAGGACGATGCGAATCGTGGCAGGCTTGACAACGGGGCTGAATGTCTCATCAAAATCAATGCCCTATTGTTGAGAATAGCCTCGTACCACCCATCGAGCCTTATACCGTGCAAGGCTGCCATCCGAGTGGAACTTGTGTTTGAATATCCACTTTCCTGAAACAACATGAGCACGAGGAGGAAGGGGAACAAGAGACCACGTCCCGTTAGTGACAAGAGCATCAAATTCCTTGGTCATAGCACGACGCCAGTGTGGGTCATGGAGTGCACCCCGGTATGTTTTGGGAATAGGAGAGGGAGTGGAGTGAGTAGCGGAGAGATTAAGACGGTCGACGGGCTGGAAGAGGCCACACTTAGCACGAGTGACCATGGTGTGGGTGTTGGACGGGGATGGCGGCCGGTGCACCACTACCGACGGGGAGGAGTCAGGGGACGCCGAGCAAGGGGAGGGTGTCTGGCCATGCGGGACTGCATGCGTGGACGCGGGCGGCGAGGTAGTCTGCGAACCAGAGGAGGCACGTGACTGATCCATCGTGGGGGTGGATGGGAATCCATGCATGGCGGGTTGCGGGCTATCATGCATGACGGGTTGCGGGTCAGCATGCATGGCGGGTTGCGGGCGCGTGGAAAGGCCAGGCTGGTGGCTGGGTGGGGAGCGCGCAGGAGAGCCAGAGGAGGGGGTACGGGCCGGTGGGGACTGTTTTGCTGGGGTGTGGATGGGTGCATTCGGTGGTGTTGCATGCAAATGCATGTTGGGTAGATTAGGGTTAGATGGTGTGTGTTGCGTGGTGGCCATGTCCAGAAGAAAATCTAGCGCAACCAAGGGATTGGTGGGACGGTCGACCGAGTAAGAGAATGGAAAGACAGTCTCGTCGAAGATGACATGGCGAGAGATGATGACTCGAGGCGTAGAGATATTGAGGCAACGGTATCCCTTGTGATTGGACGGGTATCCGAGGAAGACACAAGCAGTGGACCGATGAGCGAGTTTATGCTTGGCCGTAGCAGATTGGTTGGGATAGCATAAGCAACCAAAGACACGAAGAGCAGCATAATCCGGTATTGTGTCGTAGAGGCGAATGTAGGGAACCGAAAAGCCAATGGATTGCGAGGGGCGTATATTGACAAGGTACGTTGCCATTGCGAGAGCCTCGGCCCAGTAGGAGGGCGGCATGGAGGATTGGAAAAGGAGAGTGCGAGTGATGTCGTTGATCATGCGGATAGCACGTTCGGCCTTGCCGTTTTGGGCGGACGTGTAGGGGCATGAAAAACGAAGGTGAATACCGTGAGTGGAAAAGAAAGAGGTGACCGTGGAGTTGATAAACTCGGTCCCATTATCGGCTTGCATGGCTACAAGAGGATGTGAAAATTGTGTGCGAATGTAGGCAACAAAATTAAGAAGAATCCCCGCGGTGTCGGACTTCTTCCGGAGAGGAAAGGTCCACATGAAATGAGAGTAATCGTCAACAATAACTAGATAGTACTGAAAACCAGAATTACTCAATATTGGAGAAGTCCAAAGATCACAATGTATCTACTGAAATGGTTCGACGCTTATTGATGTAGACCTAGCGAAGGGCAAGCGCACGTGTTTGCCAAGTTGACAAGCATGACAAACATGCGAGGCTGCCTTATTACAGGAAATAAAAGAGTTCTTATGAAGTTGGGACATGGCGTCACGTCCCGGATGTCCTAAGCGACGGTGCTAAAGCTCGGTGGAGGTGGTGGCGACGAGTCCATGGGCGTGGTGGTGGATGACCGATGATGGGAAGACGTAGAGGTCACCGAGACTATTGCAGCGAAGAACCACGGCCTTGGTGCGAAGATCCTTCACAAAAAAGCCGAGGGGGTCAAACTCAATAGAACAAAGATTATCAATGGTGAAGCGACGAACGGAAAGTAAATTCTTGATGATGTGTGGAACAAGTAATACATTGCGAAGGAAGAGAGAACAAGTGGAAGTGGGTATAGAGGTGTGTCCAGTGTGTGAGATAGGCAAGGTAGAGCCATTGCCCATGGTGACAACGGAGGAGGAGGGAGAGGGTGTGAGATGGTGAAGCATACCGGGGTCCGAGGCCATGTGCGCTATGGCTCCATAGTCCATTACCCATTCGCCCACTGTCGAAGGAGTCGCGGCGTTGTTGAGGGCAGCAAGGAGGGCGGAGCAGTCCCACGCCGGAGAGCCGTCGTAGGCAGGAGTGGGCGGCGGGTTGGTGCCGAAAGCCTGGCTGTGCAACGGGGCGAGGGAGGTGAAGGCCTAGGCCGGCGGAAGGACCGGGGGTCGTGGCCCGAGGAGGCCAGCGCCGGCGTTGGGCCGTGCTATCGGGGGCGCCTGAAGGAGTTGCTGGGCCTGCCCCGTATAGGGATTGAAGCAGACCCAGGGACCAACAGACGAGGGCGCCCCCTGCTCGAAGTGCCCGTCGTGGGAGTTGGGACGGCCACCCCCGCCGTTCCCGTCGCCGGAGCTCTTCTTCTTCTTCCAGTTGTCGCTGTTGCGTTGTCTGCCGGAGGAGCCACCCCCGGAGGCGTTCCCGTAACGAGGGCCGTCGCTGCCGTGTCGAGCACCGTCGCCACGGTGGTGTCCAGAGGAAGTGGAGCCGCCGACACCATGGGGAGGCGCACCTCCATAGAGTGTCGTCTGGTGCCCAATCGCGGCGGAATTCGCGAGCTGGATTTCACGGAGGGTCAGCAGCGATCTCGTCTGGCTGAACGAGGGAAGGGGGTTCTGCATGGTGACTATCATCGTGATGTCCAAAAACCGCGGATTGAGGCCACGAAGGCAATTGAGCACAAGTGTCTGGTCGGAGATGGCCAGATGGGGGTTCCAACATCGCCGAGGGCATCGGAGAGCGCCTTCAAACGGTGGCAGTAGGCCACACTTGGGGCGGTCCTTGTAGAATTTGGGAGCGAGCGGGGCGATCAGGGAGGATCGTGCGTATCTGATACCAAGAAACAAAGTAGAATTTGTGTGATTCACGCCACACTTGGGGCGGTCCTTGTATTCACAATATATAGGATTACATGCCTTGCTAGTCAAGGTGAATTAAAGAAAATCCTCAACCGAATCATACAGTAATATTCGGTGGGATATTTGATTAGTTTCCTATTACATGAAATACAGACAAAAGGAATACTTTAACAAGTTGGTCTGATATCTTGTGATGACGACCACAGCTGATGGGTGTTGAAAACCTCTGTACTAACCTCCAGTCTCCTAGCCCCCACGTGGGAAGCATCCAATTTCTGAAACTCTGTTATTTCTCCTGTAGCTGCTGGCCAGCGTATATTCCTACTGTAGACTTTAGGCATTGCCGTGTTGGTATTTTGAGGCCTTTTCTTGGCACGGTTCCATAGGAATACATATATGATGTCCCTGAAAATTGTGTACGTGCTAGTACTTCTTCAATCTTCCAACCTGCTCCCCACTTCCCCTTGTTTGTCTTGAGGACAGGCTAACAGGAACACGCAGGGGCGCAGCAGCTCAGAAGCGAAACCGAGCAGGGACGTTGGGGGCGGCAGAACCGGCTGGCGACTTGAAGCACGGTGAGGCAAATCCGGCTGGCGACTCGAGGCCCGGTGGCCCTAGGTGCAGCGGCCCAGGGCGCGGGGAGGTTTTAGAGACGGCGGCTTATAGTGGCAAACGAGTGGTGAGCTGGAGCGGGGTGACTTGACTACGAAGGCAAAACCAGCGAGGCGCGGGCGGGTCATGGCAGCGGCTTAGAGGCCGGGCGCTGGACGAGGACGACGCATGCATCCGAGCTCAGAGCAGGTCGGGACCAGCGAGTTGGCCAGCCGGTGTGGGAACCGGACGCGGGGAGGAGATTGGTGCGGCAGGGCGGCTCGGTGGGTCGACCCGAGGCGAGCAGGTGAGCGAAGCGAGGCCGTAGTAGCACCAAAAATCCTTCTCTGGGTCGTCGTTGACTTGGCTTTTTTTCACTGTAACGAGGTACCTGGCTTTCCTTTTCCTGTATGTGTCCGAGCCCGTGTCAGACTAACAGCAGGCATATCTTCAATCTTTGAACAACTCCAAAGCCTTTCTTCTTCTATTTAATTCTGGTGAGGAGTAGTACTAGTCTCACGTGAGGAGGTGAAGATCCATTGACTTTGGTCCATGTGCCCACTACTAATACAAGTAGTATTTTGCTAATTTAATCCCGATGAGCAGTATAGCTCTAGTCCTTCACAAGTACAGGTAACACTCCGAACTTGATCTAGACACGGACAACAGATCCATCCAATCATGTCGGTCTCGGAGTAGTAACGTGGCAGACAAATCACCTCGTGTAGATCTCGTCTCGGACTTGGCAGATTGAGACGATGTGATGGCGACGCCGCGACGCATATAGATGGAACCCTAATTCCCTTTGAACTTCAATATCATCCTCCCAATTTTCAAAATTAACCAGCAAAATTAGGAACCCGACCGGCGGCGAAATTTCTAAAAGGCTCGACAACTGTTCCCTTGAGCCGGCGTGGCAACTTTTCCGTCCCGGGTTATCTTGCGTGATTGTTCTATGATTACTCTTCTTCATCTAGAAAATAGCGAGCTTCTCAATCCCTGAAAGATTCCTCCAAGAACTCAACACCACCGTGCGCCAGCCCCATGATGGGCACCAACTGTCATGGAATTGTCACGACAGATGTTCTAGTGTGAGGACTTAGTCGTGAGGCCAACGCATCTTTATAGTATCTTGAGAGGGGTTGAGCGAAATCGAGAGACGCAACATAAGACAAGGATTTAGACAGCTTCGGGCCCCGGGAAACATCATCTGGTAATAGCCCTACATGTTGTTTGTGGCTAGATCTCATTATGCTCACGAGAGAGTCGCCGCATAAGCCGGCTCCCCTTTAGTTGTGTCTAGCCCTAGAGATTGTTTCTTGTCCCTTATTGGGGTGCCCTGCCCCTCCTTATATATGTTGAAGGGGCGGGTTACATGACTAGTCCTAGTAGGATTAGGATTACTTTATTACAAGTGGAGTCCTAGTCTTGCTTCCTTTGTAGGAGAATATTCTTTATGCCTTTCCTTTTAAGCCGGTCCATCATAACATAAGCCGGCCTTCTGGGCCTTGTCCCTAGTCTTCTTTCTGACCCGCCCGCTGGGTCTCCGATGAATCGTAAACTGCCAGGTCCAAGTGGGTCGCCAGTGAGTCGCCAAGCTCCAGCCGGGTCATACATCCGGCGGTTTATACCGCGGGGTATATCCCTGACAGATATGCCTCTTGTACCTCCTCTGACCATCTTCATCCTTGTTGTCGACATCGTCAGATAACACCTATACATATAGTAAAAAATGGTGGTGTCAAATTTGGAACACAAACTAATCTCTAGCGAACATTTGGCAGTTGCCAAAATTTGCATCAAATCAATGTTTACATGCCATAAAGTAGGATTAGGAATTTATGGATATTTTTCTTAGACATATCTAGAGATTATGGTTCGACTTTTAAGCACAATTGTCTATGTACAAACCAATCTTGAAGAAAATAATGGCACAAACATATATGTAGGTCATTCAAAATCAATTGTCAAGACCAGACTAGGAATTATTACCACGGACACTAACCCTAGTTAGATTATTAGCAGAAATCATTTGCACAGATGAAATAATTAATCACTTATCACTTGTACCATTCAAACAATCAATACACTACACGGATCTAACAAAATTTACTCAGATTTCATGGATTGGGAGAACATAACCATAAAATTTCTTTTCCAAAAAGGGGGAGGCAGGATGCAGGAGTAACCAGAGAAACCCTAGGATGTATTTGACACATAAATGGGCATAGATGACTAACCAGTTCTCCACCATCGTCGGAGTCGTCGTCCGAGTCATCGCCGGAGTCGGTGTGGACCTTCGGCTCTGGCTGTGGAAGCAAAACATCGTCAAAGACGTCAAGGTGCAGCGATAGCTCGCCAGCGGCGACGACAACCTCTGTCTCTATCTTCACGCCATGCTCTAGTGCTTCGGCAGCCCCGGCATCGCCACTCCCTCCGATGGGGCGCTTCGTGGCATCCTCATACACTGACGGCTTTGAGGACTGAGAGCGGCGTCGAGGATGTAGGCGAAAAGAGAGGATTCTGTGTGTGGCGAGGATGGTGGTGCAGTTGCTCGGGGCCGCCATTAATATGGACTAGTGGGAGAGAGGCAGGCGACTGTCAAACCGCTGGCTCGCCTCTCGGTGAGCATGTGCACCGGACCGCTGGCATGCCTATCGTCATTGCACACCGCTACTTGCAGGCCTCCCGATGACAATGTGTAGCGAGCATGCCTCCCGTCAATTCACACACCTGCACGCACACCTCCGAGTCTACCTGTGCGGCGGACTGCTCACATGCGTCCTGTCAACTCACGCCTGCTTGCACAACACACGGGTCGCGTGGCGACACATATATTGTTTTTCTGTTTTGATGATTAATGCTGCCGCTTTATTGCTTAACTAAAGTATGGCACGTATCCATTGTTGGTCTAACACCCACGGTCCCAATTATTAATAATCTCCCATTTGTAAGAAGATAAAGATTACATCAAAACTTGTCTCAAATTTGACAAAAAGTACAATGCCACTTTGTATCGGTGTCCATATGACAACACGATAAGTTTCATGAATTTCAAATAGGTTTTGGATGTACTAGATTTTAAAAATCAAGATTCTCAACATTTGAAATTTCTTGCACAGGGAGTAAACATGCACCCAGTGAGACACATGTGTTTTTCCAATCTATTTAGGTGCACTATCATGTGTGATGTAGCTCAACTTTGATTTTTGCACATTATACCCCTATGAAATCAATCAATGTACTAAAACGTCTTAATGATCTCTGTTTTTTCTCAAAATTAAAACGTCCCTCCTTTGGTAACATATGTTCACCGCGGGGAAATTTAACATGCATCGTATTTGCGGTGGATGCGTGGTGTGTGTGTGTGTGTGCACTTGTGCGTATCGGGGGCTGGCAGTACACTACGAGTCGTGAGCCACCATGTGGGTTGGCCGTTTTGTGAGGCAGGTGCCACATTAGAGTCATGAATTCGTTATTTAAAACATTACACAACCCTTTCATACATAGATGCTTTGGCCACATGCCGTCGGCGGTTGTCCTACACGACATTCACTCACATGTGACACTTTCTGTGGGCCCGCGAGGTTGTCATCCGTCACTTCGATCAACAGCCGACAGAGAGGTTAATTTGACCGGGAAGATAGATTCTTTTTGCTTGCGTTATGGTGGGAGTATATAGTACGCGTCAAAGAGGTGGGAGGGGACTAGCATATATATGTAACGACCCGAGACCGACGCTTCACGTGCCTTCCATGTATTCCAAGTTTCGCAGTGTGATTTACTTATTTGTTGCATTCTTCATAGCATCATTTGCATTGGATCATGTCATCATGCTTCATCTCAATAATTTTTGCATCTCATCTAAATAAATCATATGGATCTTCAATCCATTTAAATCGAGGGAAATGCACATGGTGATTTCTCTTTATAACATATCCTCCCAATATTTAGGGAGCTATTATAGAATATTCTATTGATGTGGAATTACCATAACACACTTGCAAATAATTCCCATGACCTCTCTACTTCAAGTTTGGTCCCCAAACTTTGCCAACTATTCTTATCTCATTTATCGAGGCTCTTCTTAAATTCTCAACATTTTTGGACGCTCCTAAATCCTAGTCCTTGTTCAAACCATCCGAACAAAATTCAAATGAGTTTCAATTTAATTTCTGCAATCATGCCACTTTTACTTTTCTGCGTACATGCACATTTTTGCAAGTCCAGAAAAATAATCCCAGCGCCCAAGTTCCTTCTCTACCCTTTTCTTTCCTCTCTTTTCTTTCTTCCTATTTATTTGTAATAGAAATAAAGAAGAGAAGAGAGAGAGCGAGAGAGAAGGGAGCCCAGCAGCTAGCCACCCCATTTGGCCCAAGGCCCATTTGCACCGAGGCCCAACCATTCCCCTCAACCCAGCTAAACCTATAACCCTAGCTCCTCTCGTCCTCCCACTCTCCTCCCGATCCTCCTGTTCACGCCGCCGCCGCACATAGCCAGCGCCAGGAGGCCGCGCCCGCGCCCGATCCCTCCTCTCGCTCGATCCCTAACCTCTCCCTCGACCCCGCCGCCTCCATCGCATGCCCGTCCCCATGGCTGCGCCGCCGGACCGCCGCCGCCATCGCACCTCCAGACGCCATCTACTCCCCTTGCCCAAAGTTATCCATGCGCCACCTTCCACCACCACCATCTCCAGCCGCCTGCATCGCCGCCTCCCCGCCATGGCGCCCTGCCAGTCGGCGAGCCAGGTCGCCGTCGTGCCCCTTCCATCAGCAGCCGCCAACCTCCGCCATCTCCCTGGCCAAGCTGACGCCATGGACGACCTTCCCCTCCCCCGTGCACCGCTGATGCAGCCCGACACCCCTGCTTTTTCCTCGTCACCGGCGAGCCGTGCCGTCCCCGACGAGGCAAGCTCGCCCCGTGCCTATCGACGCCCCTGCAACCTGGCCCTCCATGTCGCCACGTCGTCTTCATGGTTCCCAACGAGGAGGGAGTCCCTCTGTTCGTCTCGAGCACAAGTCCCACTTGCTCTTCGTCCCGTTGACCGCTTCAACCCACAACCAGGCCTCCCCTCCAGCCGTGCCCCAAGGCCCGACCGCTCCTGCCTTAGAGCCAAGACCGTCCTGGATAACCCAAGTACCACGACACGTTGACCCTGGATTCAAAACGCATGCGCCAAGTACGTGGATACGCCAAGTTCCTCTTCGATATGTATACGACTACTGTCGCTGTGGATCCGACAGGACCTCCAAGATTGACTTCATGGACCGACAAGTATCACGACGATCGTTGTTCAACAAGTACCCCCTTCGAAGCACCAAGTTCCACTACAATATGTACCACTACCGTCGTCGAAGACCCGTGTAACACAAGCGTCAAGTTTGACTACCTTTGTGTGTGCCACTACCGTCGACCCCGTGGACGTTAAGTTCCTCACCATGACCCCGAACATCTACAAAATGTGTACGACCACTTTCGCTGCCACCGAAACTCGATCCATCCTGAACGCACGCTTCAAAGGTATAAATGTCAAGATGACGCCCGTGAACGAATGCATGTGTGTTGTATGAGATGCTCATGTTTGCACCATGTCCGAGTTGTCTTTACACGTTCCTCCTCGTTTGCCATGCCGTCGACCCATGGGAATCCGGTAACCGGGATCACCCCACCATCTTTTGCATGTTCCGTACATCCACACTTTTCTTTTGCACTGACATCTCTACGAGTTGTCGGATCATTGGGATGTTGCGGTGGCACCATTTCCGTTGTCATCGCCGTGGCACCCCTTTCGTTTTGCCTTGGTGACCAAATGCTTCATAACATGCTTATGTCTACATTTTCATAAAATTGCATAAACTTGTATATGTCATCCGCATCATGATAACAACATTTAAAATGTTTAAAATTGTCGATTGCATTAAAAAATAGCTAAATGACAGGTGGAGAGTTTCCGGAATTGTTGTTTGTTGTTTTGGCCTTATTTAAACTTGCCTACATAGGTAGTTTTATTATGCTTCACCCCTTGCCTTGTTTAATAACATTTAATATTGATATGTACATAAACAAGAGAAAACTAAATAATTGAATGTGGTGCTTCGTCAATATGCAACTCGTTGCATATTGAGCTCCACTTAATTTGTAGTATTGTTTGTTGCACTTTGCCATGCCATGCCTCATTAAACCGGATATGCATCATACTTGGTTGCGCATCATGCCATGTTTATGCTTGTTGGTTTACCATGTTGTTTGCTTCTTTCTGGTTGTGCTTCTTCTCGATAGTTCCGGTTGCGTTGCGATTGTGTGGATCCCTTCGACTATGTTGTTTCAACTACTTCATGGATTCGGTCTTCTTCCTAGCAGGATTTAAGGCAAGATGACCGTTACCATGGATACCACTACTATATTTGCTTTGCTAGTTGTCTTGATGCTATTGGTATGTCGCGCTACCCACCACTTGTTTATCAAGCCTTCCAATATGCCATGAAACAGCCTGTAACCTTTTCACCATCCAGCAAACCGTTGTTTGGCTATGTTACCACTTTGCTCAGCCCCTCTTATAGCATTACTAGTTGCAGGTGCAGTGCAGGTTGTCCATGTTGGGACATGGATGTCATGGGATATCACAATATCTCTGATTTAATTAATGCATATATATACTTGGTAATGGGTGGAAGGCTCGGCCTTTTTCCTAGTGTTTTGTTCCACTCGTGCCGCCCTAGTTTCCGTCATATCGGTGTTATGTTCCTTGATTTTGCGTTCCTAACACGGTCGGGGTTTATGGGCCCTCCTTGACAGTTCGCATTGAATAAAACTCCTCCAGCAAGACCCAACATTGGTTTTACCATTTTCCCAACATAAGAACTAAACATGATAATAAACTTGATGCATAGGGAGTTAGCGCTACCTGAGGTTCATTATTCAACATAATACAAGGGGCCAGTGCCGCTGGTGCTGGTCCAAACTAGAGCCCCTTGCAGTGCTACCACGGGGAAACTCGAGGTCTGGTTTTAGTTGTATGGACTGCTCATCCGACCGTGGCCTGAGGCGAGATACGTGCGGCTACTATCAGGGTGTCGGCACGTCGGGAGGTCTTGCTGGACTAGTTTTACCATTGTTGATATGTCTTGTGAACCGGGACTCCAAGCTTGATCGGGATGTTTCGGGAGGAGGATTTTCCTCCATTGATCGTGAGAGCTTGTCATGGCTAAGTTGGGACACCCCTCCAAGGTTTAAACTTTCGAGAGTCATGCCCGTTGTTATGTGGCAGATGGGAATTTTTAATATCCGGTTGTAGAGAACTTGACACCAGATCCGAATTAAAATACACCAATCGCGTGTGTAACCGCGACTGTCTCTTTTCGAGTGAGTCGATAAGAGAACACGGTAGGGTTATGTTTGAACGTAAGTAGTTCAAGATCATTTCTTGATCATTACTAGTTTGCGTCCGTTTGCGTAGTTTCTATCTTACTCTTGTAATCGTAAGTTAGCCACCATACAATGCTTAGTCGCTTGCTGCAACATCACCACTTATCCATTCCATACCCATTAAGCTTTGCTAGTCTTGATACCCATGGTAATGGGATTGCTGAGTCCTCGTGGCTCACAGATTACTACAAAAACAAGTACATGTAATGTGATGATCTGACGAGAGAGCGATGCTTGCTTGTTTGGAGTTCTTCTTCTGCTTCTTCTTTGATCAAGGGATAGGTTCCAGGTCGGGAGCCTGGGATTAGCAGGGTGGGTGTCTTTCTTCTTTTTTTGTTTGATTTCATCTGTAGTCGGATCCTGCTCTTCTATATGATGATTGCTATGTATTGATGTTGTAGCTTGTGGCGAGTGTAAGCCTTTATCTTGTATTGTCATCTATTCAGTAGATGGTATGTTGTAATGATATTCACCTTGTTATGCGCTCGAAATGCGATTGTGCCCCAATCTTGAATTCATCACGTTATTAGGATAGAGTCGCATCTTGGGCGCTACAATATACTACTTACGCGAATGTGAACACACCTCACTTAGTGTCAGAACTTTTCGGTTTCCGAGGCACGTGCCACATCAAAGTTGTGCATTGACTATTCAAACATATGCTGTGAGTGGTTATCCTTGGACACTCACGTGTGACTCTTCCATCTCTAGGCCCGCGAGGTCATCCTCGATGCATGCATCACTTTGACATGCATTGGGAGAGGTTATTTAATTTCTCCATCAAGGAGGATTCTTTTTGGGTTGTATTATGGTAGCAGCATATAGTATGTGTCGAAGAGGGGGAAGGGGACCAACATACGTAGTATGCTTCGTGAACCTTGCTCTATGTAGGGACTTTATAGTTTTCGAGGCATGTGCCACATCAAAGTTGTGCATTTTGGGTATTCAACATATGTTTGGCACACATGCAAAGAGATGGTGGTTGTTGAAAGTGCAACTAATCCCTAGGTGGTTTTGGTAGTTCTTAACAACATATAGCTCACTGAACTAATATTCTTTCACGATTATCGTTTCAGAAAGTTCAATGTTTAGCATGGCATGGACTAGAGATGTGGACCCCTCAAAATGCTAAGGACACATATTGGCACGAGCTCAAGACTCTACATTTTCATTTTAGTGATCCGAGATCACATTGAGTCCATAGGAAAAGCCAATACTATTAAAAGGGGATGAGGTGTTGCTTAATGGCTTGCTTGCTCAAAATGCTTAGTGATATGCTCCAAAAGCCCTCAACCACTTTCTCATTTCCACATATGTCCTAAACCTAAAGTCAAACTCGGCCCCACCGATTTGATCTATCTGGCGTCACTGAGTTCACTTGACATAGCCACTGCTAGAAACCCTAATCAGTTCGGTCTCACCGATAGGGATCTCGGTCTCATCGATGGGATTGCAAACTCTTTGTTTCCCTTCGTAGCGTTTTGGTCTAACCGATATGAGCGATCGGTCCCACGAGATCACAGTGCAAACTCTCTGTTTCCTTTTAGTAACGTTTCGATCTCATCGAAATGAGCAATCGGTCCCACCAAGTTTGCCTAACCAACTCTCTGTTTGCCTATTACTGAAATCGGTCTCGCCGAGTCCATGTGATCGGTCTCACTGAGATTAAGTTATGCCCTAAGCCTAACACAATCGGTCCCACCAAGTTTATCATGTTGATCCCACCGAAAAGCCTAACGTTCACATTTTGAACTGAAATCGGTCTAACCAAGTTTCACTATTCATTTTCGGAGAGAGAACCACCTACTCATGTGTTGAGACCAAGACATTCCAATCCAACCATAAGAATCTTGATCTCTAGCCTTCCCCAAGTTGCTTTCCACTCAAATCATCTTTCCACCATATCCAATCTATGAGAGAGAGTTGAGTGTTGGGGAGACTATCATTTGAAGCACAAGAGCAAGGAGTTCATCATCAACACACCATCTATTACCTTTTGGAGAGTGGTGTCTCCTAGATTGGGTAGGTGTCACTTGGGAGCCTCCATCAAGATTGTGGAGTTGAACCAAGGAGTTTGTAAGGGCAAGGAGATCGCCTACTTCGTGAAGATCTACCCAAGTGGGGCAAGTCCTTCCTGGGCGATGGCCATTGTGGGATAGACAAGGTTGCTTCTTCGTGGACCCTTAGTGCGTGGAGCCCTTCATGGACTCGCACAGCCGTTACCCTTCGTGGGTTGAAGTCTCAATCAACGTGGATGTATGATAGCACCACCTATCAGAACCACGCCAAAAATCTATGTGTCTACATTGCGTTTTCTCCCTCCAAACTCCTCCCCTTTACCTTCATATGCAATGATTTACATTCCGCTACTATACTCTTAGAATTGCATGTGCAGGTTGATTGCTTGACTTGTGATAAGTTGCTAAAATCTGCCAAGACTTAAAATTGGGAAAAGTCTAGATTTTTATTTGGTCAAGTAGTCTAATCACCCCCCTCTAGACATACTTTCGGTCCTACAGTTGTCCTCTAGCATCCACTCACGTGGTTATCAGCGATATCGATGCTTTCCATCTATGGGCCCGCTTGGTCCATCACAACTTTGCTTGACAACGAGAGAGGTTAATTTGACTTAGGAGGGGATTATTTTTTGTTTGTATTACGGTATATAGGCCATGCTCTGTGATGACATGATATAGTTTGAGCACACATGCATGTGCATGCATGAATCCCTCCCATCGAGTTGAAGTGACCAGTACCATGACATGTCATGAACCGATCTCATTCTGTGTGGGGACTATACGATTTTCGACGCATGCACCACATCAGTGTTGTGAATGGTATTCAAACATGCATGCACGCATCACCTCCATACATACATATGCATGTAGTGGTTGTCTTCGAATGGTACACTCCCTCGCGTGGTTATCAGCGACAAGCCTATATATTCGTGGGCCCGCGTGGACATCCATGATCACTTTGACCGACAACAAGATAGGTTACCATGGCAGATTACTTCTTCCTTTGGTTCGTGTTATCGTAGTAGGTCATGGTGAGATTCAGACCTAATTAAGTTTGAGCGCATACTATGCATGCATGCATGAATCCCCGTCATCGGCTCGAAGTGTGGTGTGACATACGACATATGCATCGTCAACTAACCCTCCCTCCATGTGGGGATTTCTTATTCCAAAGCACAGTGCCACATCAAAGTTATCCCATTGTGTATTCAAACATCAACACCTCCATATATATGTTTGGGCCAAACACATGCAGTGGTTGTCTTCGGGGACTAGCTACTTGCGTGATTATTGGCAAGCTAGCCCATCTCTAGGGTCGTATGGACGTCCATCATTTTGACCAACAACAAGAAATAGGTTGTACGACCAAGGTGGATTATTCTTGGTCCATTTTATGATACATCTTGGTGAGATGCCCTCTCCCATCGACTGGAAGTGTGTGTGTGCGTGTGTGTGTGTGATGGGGGGGACTGCTACTCCGCACTTTGCTAGGTGAACCTCCGTGGGGCCGGGCATGCGTTCATAGCTTAGGATTCCCCTCCTGCGACATGATGGGGGGCAAGCAATACCGTGTGTTTTGCGAGATAGGTGCCACATCGAAGTTATCCATTTGGTATTTGAACATCAAACCATCCTTTTCATACATATATTTGGTCCACATGCAAGTGTGTTCGTGTTCTGACCCTTTCCCGCATCATTTTTGCCAAATTTATGAACATTAGACAAGTCAGATGATGCAACAGACACGGTTCACTCACACTAACCGTGTGCCACGCTGGTGCCCTGTCACGCACATCAACACAGTACATTGGGCTCCACGAGGCTTCCCCTCTCAAAAATATCTATCCGCCTGCAGGTTTTTTCTGTTTGATAACACACGGTTATTATGTTTCAACCGTGTGAGATGTTTGTTGTTCTCGCTCCCGCCTGCATCCCTCGAAAATATCTACCCGGCTCTAGGGTTTTTCTGCTTCATAACACACGGTTGTTATTTCCAGACCGTGTACGATGCACCATCATCCAAATTTTCAATAGCCCCGGCATTTTACTCTCGCCTTTGACTCCCGTGTAGTAAAAAATTTAGTAGCCGCGTCATTTCCTCAAACACCCCCCTCCACACACACACCCCAAAACCTCCTCGGGCACGCATGCGCGCACCCCCCCCACCACAACCTCTCCCTCGCTCGAAACCCTAGCAAGGTCGTCGCCGTAAGGCCTTCATTGTCAACATCTGCCGGTTTGCCCGTGCAGCTTACCCACCAATCTCCATACCAGGTGGCCCTAAGTTTCTTAGATGACGCCTGCCAAACGCCCCCTTTCCCACGGATCCCCATCCCCATCCCCCACTCCAGAGCATCGCAGCCTAAGCCCGGCTACGCTTCCCATGGAGCTCGTGGAGCGAATGGCCCAAAAGAGGTGTATTGTGGCCTCTTCGCCGATGTCGCCGAGGAAGCTAACGACCATTACTGGCCGCAGGCACTCAATCAGTGGGCTAGAGTATGCGGGTATGTTGCGGACGCTGTCTACGACTTCGAGGTTATCGACAACGACGGCCTGGCGTGGGCTATGTCACAGGTTAAGTGGCCCACCCTCAACCCCTCGGGTTCAACCGCCGCTGATCTCATCCATGGCCCTGCCGCTGATCTCCTCTGGCTCGCTATCATGAATTTTCCATCCTACATCGCCATCGAGCCCCTTTTGTCATTTCTATGGGACACGTTCTGTGACATTGGCTTGGGATCCATAGCTTTTTAGTCAGACCTCATCGATGGCGACCACGAGGAGGGCACCCTTTCCAGCTCTTCCAAGGGCAAAGAGCCCTTTTGCGACATTAGGGAGGGCACCCTACAGTCATGCTCTTCCAAGGGGAAGGAGCCCATCTGTGACAACATGGAGCGCACCCAGGGTCCATGCTCTTCCCATGGGAAAGAGCCCATCTGTGACAAGTGAGGAAACCCATGATTTGTTTTGTCATGCCTCTTCATAGGGGGGACCCATGATTTGTTTTGTCATGCCTCTTCATAGGGGGAACCCATGATTTGTTTTGTCGAGTCCCTTTTTTGTAGTGTAGTGAGAATATGTCCAGTTTTAATTGCTATATTTGGTTGTTTGCGGTATGCCTTGTTTATTTCAGTTGTTCACAATGTGATGCTCTATATGTGCAACTATTTATTGTGCAGTACATTTTCATCAATACCAGTTTTAAACATACCGATAGGAATGCATATATTTTCTTGCTGTTAAGCCTGTTATAGCTAGCATATGCCACTTTAAAAGTTTTTTGGTTGTTCGGTCATGTGTAGTTACCATATGTCCACTTTCAAATGATATCTTTGGTTGTTCGTAGTATGCCTTGTTTATTCCAGTTATTCACAAGTGATGTTCTATATGTGCAAGTATGAACTGTGCAGTTCAATTTCATGAATACCCGATTTTCAACAATACCACTATGAATGACTACATTTGGTTGTTGCATGTTGTAGTTAACACGACTTTTCATTTTTATTTAACAATAACCAGTGTACTTAGACCGACACAATACCAGTTTGAATGACTATGTTTTCTTGTTGTTAAATGTTAGGCTTGTTGCAGTTAACACACCTTTCCACTTGTTTTGCTTAACTAGCGTGCTTAAACCTGCACATTAAAGCTATCTTTTGGAGATTATTTTTTTCTGACATGTGTATATTTGGTTGATTTTTAGCCTATTGTGCTTAGCATGCCTCTCGATGTACTTACACAGGACAATTTTGGGAACAACTGCTATTTTCCATCGAGGATAGTTTCATCCCATGGCTTATATATACTCACTGTTCAGGATATCGGTAGTTGCTACCATATAGGCCCGGGGCTGATAAGGTACTAATCGATGAATAGGACTTTTAACTGAATATATCTGTAACCCATTTATTGCTAGGTTAACTAGGGTTGTATGTAATATATCTGAGGCTACATAGCAACATGCACTGTGCCGAATGCTAGATATGCAATCCTAGGCTACATAGCAATAAGGAAGAGTGTTACCCTAATGTTCTGATGATGTCTAGATATACGTAGAAGAGCAGCAAAAACAACAACAACGACACAACAATAGTTAATCAGCTGATAATTTGTAAAAATGCAATAAACTCCCTCCAGCCCATAATATAAGATGTTAATTCATCCAATATGTGAGTATATTGGATGTTATAAGATATTATATAATGGGACAGAGGGAGTGCTATACTACATCATTGTGCAATTGTTGTTTAGCTTCTAATATTAACTTGGTGCTTCTAGGTACATACGTCATTGGTAAAGATCTGCGCTTCAACCCTTTCTGTGTATGGGGCAGTGAGATATTGATGAACCAGCATTAAGTGAGGAAGTCGATAAAGATTGTTAGTAAATGGGTCAAAAGATGGCAATCAAACTATTTATTTACACTTTATCCAAGACAACAACGAACTACAGGATGGTAAGTAAGAACTCTGCAACCTTCTTTTTACTGCCCATAATGAGTTGTGTTAGATGACAATGTCTAAATATTTTTCCTTTGTAGTGGTTCCCAAAGAAGTTTACTCAAAATTACCTCATAAACTACATGACCGGTGGGCATGCAATGGTTAAAGTATTTCTACCAGAACACGATGGTTGTCTAGATGTTTTCATGAAGACAGTGAAGGATGGGCAGTCGACCATCACAAGGGGTTGGACTGGAGTCGTGCATGCCTTCTGCATGGAGGAGGGCACAATATGGGCATTCCGCTTCACCTTGTTCAGCAACCAGAATGTATTTTGCCTCTTTCTTTACCGTCTTTAAGAATACAAGTATACAACTGTGGTTCATCATTCTTTATTTGGTGCTTATGTAATCCTTGAACATATGTACCTATGAATCGAACAATGCATTGGTTGTTTATACGTCTCCGTCGTATCTACTTTTCCTAACACTTTTCCTCTTGTTTTGGACTCTAATTTGCATGATTTGAATGAAACTAACCCGGACTGACGTTGTTTTCAGTAGAACTACCATGGTGTTGTTTTTTGTGCATAAATAGAAGTTCTCAGATTAGAACGAAACTTTGCATGGAATTTTTATACAAATAAACATAATTTCTAGAGCCAAGAACCACCGGAGGGGGGCACCTGGGTGGGCACAACCCACCAGGGCACCCCCCTCCAGGCGCGCCTAGATGGGTTGTCCCCACCTGGTGGCCCCACAGACTCCAACCCTGATACTATAAAATCACATATTTGGAGAAAAAATCAGGGAGAAAGAATTATCATGTTTCACGAGACAGAGCCACCACCACCTCTTGTTCTTCACCGGGAGGCCAGATCTGGAGTCCGTTTGGGGCTCTGAAGAGGGGGATCTTCGATCTTCGTCATCACCAACCCTTCTCCATCACCAATTCCAGGATGCTCCCCACCGGGAGTGAGTAATTCCTTCGTAAGCTCGCTGGTCGGTGGGGAGTTGGATGAGATTCATCATGTAATCGAGTTAGTTTTGTTAGGGCTTGATCCCTAGTATCCATTATGTTCCGAGATTGATGTTGCTATGACTTTGCCATGCTTAATGCTTTTCACTTTGGGCCCGGGTGCCATGATTTCAGATCTAAACCGTTTATGTTATCACCATTATGTCTATGTTCTAGATCTAATCTTGCAAGTTATAGTCACCTACTACGAGTTATGATCCGACAAACCTGGAGTGGGAGAAGTCAGGACACTTCCAGGTGATGAACGTAGTTTGAGGAGTTCACGTATTCACTATGTGTTAATGCTTTGTTCCGGTTCTCTATTAAAAGGAGGCCTTAATATCCCTTAGTTTCCAGTAGGACCCCGCTGCCATGGGAGGGTAGGACAATAGATGTCATGCAAGTTCTTTCCATAAGCATGTATGACTATTTACGGAATACATGCCTACATTATATTTATGAATGGAGCTAGTGCCAAATCGCCCTAGGTTATGACTGTTATATGATGAACATCATCCAACGAATTCACCGATCCAATGCCTACGAATTTCTCTCATAATGTTCTTGCTAAGTTACTACTGCTATTGTTACTATTATGCTTGCTACAAAATCATTGCTATGACTGTTACCATTACTATTGATGTTGCTACTATTATCAAAACTATCATACTACTTAGCTATTGATCACTTACTGCAGATAATTAATCTCCAGGTGTGGTTGAATTGACAACTCAGCTACTAATACTTGCAAATATTCTTTGGCTCCCCTTGTGTCAAATAATTAAATTTGGGTTGAATACTCTACCCTCGAAAACTGTTGCGATCCCCTATACTTGTGGGTTATCAAGACCTTTTTCTGGTGCCGTTGCCGGGGAGCATAGCTATATTTGTTGAGTTACTTGGGATTATTATCAAATTATCACTATGAAGAATCTGAAGGATGCTAAGACTAAGATTTTTCCCTCTTAAACGAGGGGAAGTAAGGAACTACCATCTAGCTCCGCTTTAGATTCACCTTCTATTATAAGTAGACTTGCAACACCACCACATGCTATCAATTCTGATATGTTGCAAGTTATTGATGATGCTACTTCTGCTATGAATGATACTCATGATGATGCTAGTACCTTTGTAGGATCAAAAATATGTCTATAGGGGGGTGATTAGACTACTTGACCAAATAAAAATCTAGCCTTTTCCCAATTTGAAGTCTTGGCAGATTTTAACAACTTAGCACAAGTCAAGCAATCAACCTACACATGCAAGTCTAAGAGTATAGCAGCGAAATGTAAAACATTTGCATATGAAGGTAAAGCTAGGTGTTTGGAGGGAGCAAACGCAATGTAGACACGGAGATTTTTAGCATGGTTCCGATAGGTGGTGCTATCGTACATCCACGTTTATGGATACTTCAAGCCACAAAGGGTAACGGTTGCGCGAGTCCACGGAGGGCTCCACCCACAAAGGGTCCACGAAGAAGCAACCTTGTCTATCCCATCATGGCCATCGCCCACGAAGGACTTGCCTCACTAGGGTAGATCTTCACGAAGTAGGCGATCTCCTTGCTCGTACAACTCCTTGGTTCAACTCCATAATCTTGTCGGAGGCTCCCAAGTGACACCTAACCAATCTAGGAGACACCACTCTCCAAAAGGTAATAGATGGTGTGTTGATGATGAACTCCTTGCTCTTGTGCTTCAAATGATAGTCTCCCCAACACTCAACTCTCTCTCACGAATTTGGATTTGGTGGAAAGATGATTTTAGTGGAAAGCAACTTGGGGAAGGCTAGAGATCAAGATTCATATGGTTGGAATGGAATATCTTGCTCTCAACACATGAGTAGGTGGTTCTCTCTCAGAAAATGTATGTTGGAAGTGTAGGCACGTTCTGATGGCTTTCCTTACTAATGAATGAAGGGTGGAGGGGTATATATAACCTCCACACAAAATCTAACCGTTTCACATAAATCACCAAACTCGGTGGGACCGAATCATGAATCTTGGTCAGACCGATTTAGTTCAAAATGTGAACGTTAGGCTTTTCGGTGGGACTGATTTCAGTAGGGTTAGGGCATAACGTAATCTCGGTGAGACCGATTACACAAACTCGATCGGACCGATTTTGGTAACAAGCTAACCAGAGGGTTGGTCAGGCAAACTCGGTGGGACCGAATCGCTCATTACGGTGATACCGAAACATTACGAAGAGGAAACAGAGAGTTTGCATTGCGAACTCGGCGGGACCGATCGCTCATCTCGGTTGGACCGAAACGTTACAATGGGAATCAGAGAGTTTGCAATCCCATCTCGGTGAGACCATGATCCCTATCGGTGAGATCGAAGTGACTAGGGTTTCAGGCAGTGGCTATGTCAAGTGAACTCGGTGGCGCTGGATAGATCAAGTCGGTAGGGCCGAGTTTGACTTTTGGTTTGGGACATATGTGGATATGAGAAAGTGGTTGATGGCTTTTGGAGCATATCACTAAGCATTTTGAGCAAGCAAGCCATTAAGCAACACCTCATCCCCTTTTAATAGTATTGGCTTTCCTATGGACTCAATGTGATCTTGGATCACTAAAATGAAAATGTAGAGTCTTGAGCTTGAGCCAATATGTGCCCTTAGCACTTTGAGGGGTCCACATTCCTAATACATGCCATGCCAATCATTGAACTTTCTGAAATGATCATCTTGAAATAGCATTAGTTCAATGAGCTATATGTTGTTAGTAATTACCAAAACCACCCAGGGATAGTGTAGAGATCCGACCTCAAACGGTCAAATCTCTCTGCATAAGTGTCATCCCTGGATCGGTAATGCTGACACACACACACATTACTTGAAGGATTTATAACAGAGTTTCAATCACACACTTATTACATCGATAGTCTCAAAGAGAACTTGTTACAGTAATATGGCTTAGGGCCATCTAATTAAGATAACAGCGGCTTCGGAGATAAAGTGAGTCCATCAACTCCAACGACATAGCTGAGTGCACGACAATGACCTAGAGCACCTTACTCTTCGTCTGAAAAGTCGGCAACATAATATGCTGCAGCCCGAAACGGGTTAGCACATGGAATATGCTGGCAAAACAACACTGCAGAGCAATGAACAAGAATAACTGCTATCACTATATGTATATATGGCGGGTGGAGGCTCTAAGGTTGATGTTTTTGCAAAAAGCTAGTTTTTCCCTACAATAAAGGAATACATTTTATTTAACTATCAAGTTGGTTGATAAAACATTGAGAAGGTTCCTCCAACTCAATCCCAAATTAAAAGTAATTAACAGCCCAACAAAATTATTAAGAGTGATGAGATCAAATCAATAATTCAAGAACCAGACACTCAGAATGTCCATAACTGGGGACACGGCTAACCATGATTAGTTTATACACTCTGCATAGGTTTGCACACTTTTCCCCACAAGACTCGATCTCCTCTGTTGTATTCGCGCACTGCATGGTGTTTGAGAAATGGATGACCGAGACACAGTCTTTCCGAAGAGGTCCCCTTAACCGCCTACAATCCCCTACATCCGCTAGCCCATCATGGAAAGGATTCCCACAACTTACTCAACTTTTCCAAAGCCCATAATGGCTTGTGGCTGCACACGGAAGTTTCCAGCATGAATAATTTTATGATCCCTTTGAGCCTGGGTGGCAAACCGTAGGATGATCACACGGGTACTCCGGGATATCCCAGGCCAGCCCTGGATTGCTCTAGGTGCCCAGACAACCACTGGGTGCTCCATGGTGCCTCAACCAATCTACCTAGACATGTATTGAAGTATCCACCTTAAGTTAACCATTATTTATCAACTCTCACATCTGTCATGGATATATACTCAACCAAACCACGTCTACGAGCATGTCATAGCAATGTAAGCATAACATAGAAGTAACTCCCAGGGTTTGATATAAAAAGGGCAATAGGTTCCTACCTCATCAACTACTTCCCAAATACCCACATGTTATCAATCCTACTCATGCAATGTTTGAGGGTTGAAACTAATGCATAAAAACTGGGTGATGAAGAAGTATGGTCAAAGTGTTAGTTGCCTTGCTGATGATCTGAAAACCCTAGAGACTCATAGTAGCACGCTTCACACTCCGAAAACTCTATCGCAAACAAACCATAGGATACATAAGCACTCAAGCATAGATGCAAGGGTAAAACTCAGAAGAAAAGATCCAAATCGAAAGTACAAAGGAAGAGCTTCGATTTGCAAAAAGAATCAACCGAATTGGAGCTACGAAACTCAAACTACGATCAAGAGAAGTTTGAATTCAAATATGCCTGAAACCAAATTTAAAATGGTCAAAATCATGTTCAAGTTCGTTAACTGGAAAGAGGGGTTCGAGACAAAGATTTTGGCGTTGGTTTCACTGGATTTGGACAAACGGTTAAAAAGTTGCGGGCGTTCGAAGATCAGGGGCTAATGTGCAATAAAAATAATCGCGGATAGGTCCCTAGCTGAAAATAGAATAAAAAGAAAAGTCTAGCGAACAAACGTTTGTTATCAGAGACAAACGAACGAACATGTTCGCGAACAGAAGCGTTTGGGCGAACGTTCGTGAAATAGAGTCGATCGAAGAAAACCGGGAAAACCGAGAAAACCCTAACCCAAAAAAAACAAAACCGATCTAGATCTAAACCAAAAGAATGGCGGCAGTGGCGGTTTTTTACCGGTTCTCTGAGAAAAACCGCCCCCGACGGTTTTTTACCGGTTCTCTAAGAAAAACCGGCGGCGGCGACGCGATGCGGTGGCGGCGCGGCAACGGCGGGGCGGCGGGACTGCAACGGCGCAGGCGGCGGTAGGCGGCGGCGGCTATGCGATGCGGTTCGGGGTGGGAGGAGAGGCGGCAGGGGCGGTGGCTTTTAAGGGGGCGGGGCGGTGCTGGCTTGGGGAGCGGGCCGGCCCGGGGAGGAGTCGGGCTCGGACTTCCCTCGGCGTCCGTGCGCGGCACGACCGCGGGGAAGGCGGCGGCGCGGGAGTTGGGACGCCTGGGTTTCGGCCCAGTCGGTCCGGAAACTTTTTTTAATAAAAATTCCACCAAAAAGAAAAATCCAAAAAAAAATCCTAAAAATCCTAAAAATGCCAAAAACATTTTTCGCCGTCTAAATAGAATATTTAGAACAAAGTGAACATTTTCTGGCCTAAAAATGTAGTTTTGAAAAAATGCATATTTTTCTAATTCAAATAAAATAGCCATAAAAATTCCAAATAAGATATTTATTTAATTTTAATATTTTTCCTCCAATATTCCCCTCTGATTTTGGAGAAGTCATTTTATCTCCTCTGATTCATTTTAATATTGGAAATATTTCAGAGAGAAAAAATATTAAAATCAAAATGATCATCCTTTCAAATTTGAGAAAATTCAAATATGAAAATAAATAAAATCTCCAACTCTTTTCTTGGGTCCTTGAGTTGCTTAAGATTTCGGGATCACAACCAAAATGCAAATAAAATATGATAGGCATATGATGACCTATGTATAACATCCAAATTGAAAATTTGGGATGTTACAAACCTACCCCCCTTAAGATGAATCTCGCCCTCGAGATTCAGGTTGGCTAGAAAATAGATGCGGGTGGTCTTTCCGTAGGTCTTCTTCTCGTTTCGAGGTGGCTTCATCCTCGATATGGTGGCTCCACTGAACTTTGCAAAACTTGATAACCTTGCCGCGTGTA
This sequence comes from Triticum dicoccoides, assembly GCF_002162155.2. Lineage (NCBI taxonomy): Eukaryota > Viridiplantae > Streptophyta > Magnoliopsida > Poales > Poaceae > Triticum > Triticum dicoccoides. The sequence continues at coordinate 270,641,803 of NC_041392.1, read as the reverse complement.
ACTCGGCTGGCAGATTCAAGAATCTTGACGGGTTTCTCCTTGTAGGTCAGATCACTCTCCAACTGAATTGCTTCCGGGGGCACTGTATCTTTCAGAGGAATATCAGCCATCTTTGCATGGCACTTCTTCAACTGGGAAACGTGAAACACATCATGAACTCCTGACAGTCCTTCGGGTAACTCCAACTTGTAGGAAACTTCTCCCATTCATTCCAACACTCGATATGGTCCTACAAATCTCGGGGGTAACTTTCCCTTAACTCCAAAATGTTTAACTCCTCGCAGTGGTGACACACGAAGGTATGCGCGGTCTCCAATCTCATAGACTACCTCCTTGCGTTAAGTATCTGCATAACTCTTCTACCTGGACTGAGCTATCTTCAGTCTATCTTGAATCAACTTGACCTTCTCTTCTGAGTCCTTAATTAAATCTGGTCCAAATAACTGACGGTATCCAACTTCATCCCACATTAACGGTGTCACGCATCTTCTCCCATACAAGGCTTCAAAAGGGGCCATCTTCAAACTAGCCTGATAACTGTTGTTGTATGAGAACTTTGCGTAAGGCAAGTTGTCATCCCAACTAGATTCATAATCTATCGCACAAGCTCTCAACATGTCCTCCAGAATTTGATTGACTCTCTCTGTGTGTCCATCTGTCTGCGGATGAAAGGCTGTACTGAACTCTAGCCTGGTACCCAAAGTCTGGTGCAGCTGATTCCAAAATTTCGAGGTAAATTGTGTCCCTCTATCTGATACGATGGTCCTCAGAACTCCATGCAGACATACGATCCTGGTCATATATATCTTGGCCAACTTCGCGCTTGTATAGGTGGTCTTCACTGGGATAAAGTGACCTACTTTGGTCAAGCGATCAACTACTACCTAGATTGAATCATATCCCGATCGGGTCCTGGGTAATCCGGTGATGAAATCCATGCCAAGTTTGTCCCACTTCCATTCGGGTATCGGCATAGGCTGTAGCAATCCTGCTAGTTTCTGATGTTCTGCCTTCACTCTCTGACATACATCACATACTGCTACATACACGGCAATGTCCTTCTTCATACCCGTCCACTAGAAACGCTCCTTCAAATCCAAATACATCTTGGTGTTTCTGGGTGTATCAAGTATGGCGAGTCTTGAGCTTCCTAAAGTATTAACTTCCCGATCTCCGCATTATTGGGTACATATATATGATCCTCAAACCATAAAGTCTCGTGCTCATCCTCACGAAAACCCTTGGCTTTTCCCTTGCTCATCTTCTCCTTTATCTATGCGATTTCCTTGTCATCCTTCTGAGCTTCTCGAATCTTTCCCAATAATGTAGACTGAACCTCCATTGTTGCCACGAAACCACTTGGAACTATCTCCAAATGAAGTTCCTTGAGATCGTCAACTAACTCGTGCGGTAATCCTCCGCTTACGAGGGTATTGGCATAACTCTTCCGGCTCAAAGCGTCTGTTACGACATTGGCCTTTCCTAGATAATAGTGCAGCTTCATGTTGTAATCCTTCATAAGCTCCAACCATCTCCTTTGCCTGAGATTCAGCTCCTTCTGTGTGAAAATATACTTCAAACTCTTGTGATCCATGTACACATCACATCGGTTTCCAATAAGAAAATGTCTCCAGGTCTTGAGCGCATGCACTACGGCTGCCAACTCCAAATCATGTGTGTCATAATTCAACTCATGAGGTCGAAGCTGACGTGAGGCATATGAAACTGCTCTTCCATCCTGCATAAGTACTCCTCCAAGTCCTAAGCGAGAAGCGTCACAATACACTTGTAAATCCTTGTGTATATCTGGAAGAATCGGCATTGGGGCTGTAACCAAACGTTTCTTCAACTCCTGAAAACTGGCCTCACATTCATCTGTCCATTTAAACTTAGTGTCCTTCTTCAACAACTCTGTCATGGGTTTCGCAATCTTGGAAAATTCTCAATGAACCTCCTGTAATATCTTGCGAGTCCCAGAAAACTGCGGATCTCTCCTACTGAGGTGGGTGCCAACCACTCAGTGACGTACTGAACTTTGCTGGGTCTATTGCTATACCTTCTCCTGATATAACATGTCCAAGAAATCCAACTTCCTTCAACCAAAACTCACACTTGCTAAACTTAGCATACAACTGATGTTCCCTGAGCTTCTCGAGAACTAAGTGCAAGTGTTCCTTGTGTTCCTCTTGATTCTTCGAGTATACCAAAATACCATCAATGAATGCCACAACAAACTTATCCAAAAACTCCATAAACACCTTGTTCATCATGCTCATGAAATAGGCAGGGGCATTTGTCAATCCAAATGACATAACCATGTTCTCATATAGCCCGTACCTTGTGGTAAAAGCTGTCTTAGGTATATCATGTTCCCTAATCTTCAACTGGTGGTAACCTGATCGAAGATCGATCTTGGAGAATACTTTAGCTCCTTGCAGCTGGTCAAACAAATCGTTGATCATCGGTAGTGGGTACTTATTCTTGATCGTCACATCATTCAATGCACGACAATCAACAATCATTCTCAAAGATCCATCCTTCTTCTCAACCAAGAGCACTGGGGCTCCCCATGGCGACGATCGTCGTCGAATGTAACCTTTCTCCAGTAGCTCCTTAATCTGCTTCTTAATTTCCTCTAGATCATTTACGGGCCTCCGGTACGGTCTCTTTGATATTGGTCCGGTGCCTGGCAACAACTCTATCAAAACCTCAATGCATCGATCCGGCGGCATGCCTGGTAGTTCCTCTAGAAATACATTCACGTAATCCTTCACTACAGGCACTTCCTCCTGAACAACTCCTGAGAGGGAATTCACTTGGGTCCTCCTTGGTGCATGCCTAGACACATACTTAACTTTTTTCCCCTCATGGGTGGTGAGCAGAATTGACTTACTGGCACAAGCGATGTTTCCCCCATACATCGATAGCCAATCCATGCCTAGTATCACATCCAATCCTTGTGACTCCAGAATTATTAGGTCTGAGGGGAAAACATGCCTACCTATGGTCAATGGCATCTGAAAACATCCTTTGCTTGCCATATACTCCGCTCCTGGCGACCTTACTAACATAGGTGTCTTAAGAACCTTGGTGGGCAACTTATACTTATCCACAAACCCCCTCGAAATGTATGAATGCGATGCACCAGTATCAAAAAGAACAATTGTAGTAAATGACTCAATCAAAAACTTACCTATAACTGCATCTGGCTGCTCTTCAACCTCCTCCACGTTAACGTGGTTCACATGTCCCCTGTTGAAAGGGTTGGGCTTCTTCCCAGAGATTCCATTGCCATTTCCATTCTTTGCTTCGGGGCATTTGGTAGCGTAGTGTCCAGTCTTCCTGCACTTGAAACAAGTAATGTGACTTAATCCTTCTGGGCGGGTGTTGCTGGGTTGGAACAGTTCTGTCTGTTGCTTCCTCCATTCCCATTCCCATTCATGGGGCCACTGTGATTATGCGAACCTCCTCCATTGTGGATATGGCCTCCATGGTTATGAGTGTGTCCTCCTGAGTTCGGGGTAAAACAAGGCTTCTGCTGAGCTCTAGAATTATACTTCCCTTGTCCATACTCCCTTTTGCGGCTCTCTATCTGCTGCTGCTTGCTTTCAATCATAAGAGCTCGATCTACCAACTCCTGGTAGTTTGTGAATGTTGCCACCATTAACTGCATACTCATCTCATCATTCAGCCCTTCCATAAACTTCTCCTGCTTTGCGGCATCTGTGGCCACATCATCTGGGGGATAGCGGGCTAACTTGCTAAACTCATCCATGTACTGCCCCACAATACGATTTCCCTGGCGTAAGTTGAGAAACTCACGCTTCTTCATATTCATTGCTCGTGTAGAGACATGTGCAGTGTGGAATGCTTGCTGAAATTGATCTCAAGTAACATTGGCTATGGGAAAAGTGGATGTGTAATTCTCCCACCATGAGGCTGCTGGTCCATCCAATTGATGTGCGGCAAAGCGCACCTTCTCGACATCTATGCAACCTGCGGTGGTGAACTCCCTTCCAATGTTGTGGAGCCAGTCATCAGCAACAATCGGCTCGGTGCTACTGGAAAACACCGGCGGATTCAACCTCAGAAAACAGGCTTAAGTTGTCAACTGGAGGTGGTGGCGGTGGGTTGTTGTTGTTGTTGTTGTTGTTGCCTTGGTTCTAGACATCAAGGCATTCTGCTGTTGGATCAACTGGGTGAGCTCCGGTGAGAAAACAAATCTGGGGTCACGTCTCGGAGGCATCTGATAGGTTTAGAGGGAAGAGTTTAGAATAGAGTGAGGTATAAAGAGAAAGCACTACCCATATGCACATGAGACAAACACAATCATATCACACCACTCAATTCAAACAAGGGCATACAACAATCTAACTACCATTACAAAGTGTTCGAACTACTACTATATACATGGGGGAATACTATTGATAATACGGTGATCATCTGGAAATTTTGATCGGAAGAAGACTCCATGTTATCTGCTCCAGCTTCGTCTTCATAGTCATCATCACTGTCGGGGTCGGAGTCGGTGTCGTCGATGATGATGTAGTTCTCGGGATGGTCGTCATCTCCTCCTGGCGCAGGGTCTCCCATGAATACTCCTAGCTTCTTCTTCAGGTCTTCATTCTTCTCCAGTAGAACTGCTATTTCCTCTTCGTATCCATCGCGTGTAGACTTGAGTTCCTCTTCAAGCTCCATGTTCCTGGTCATCACCTTCTTCAGGACTATCATGTTGGCGCACATCTGGTTCTCTTGTCGATGAATGTGTTGGTTTAACTCCTGGATGTAGGTTGCAATGGACTTGTCCCTCCTGGTGCTGATCATCTCCCATTGCTCATCTCGGTGTCCACATATTTGGTAGATGGTGTCCTTAAGATCCTTATGGTAAACTTCGCCGATGCGTCCCATGGCGATGTGAGCTGCCATGCTCTTTCCTAGACTCCAGGTTGGTGCATCAAAGGAAAACTCTATGGGCTCAGTCACTGGTATGAATGTTCTTCCTGGAACATGTACTCGAATGGTCCAACACTCTTCTTCAGGTAGAGTGGTGGTGTAGGTCCCAGTGAAGCTTGGTATTCTGGTGTTTAAATATCTGGTGGCTTCCTTCAAGTGCCATGCGAAAGGGGTGTCTTCATCTGGTTGAGCAAACTTGTTCCTTGGGTCCGCCATCTATAGAGTGGAAAGTGGAGAAGAGTCTGAAATGAGTAGAGAAGAGTGACCTATGTCTCATCTTAGTGGTCGTGTCCTACATTCAGTGTGTGCTCTGATATCATCTTGTAGCCATCCGACCTCAAACGGTCCAATCTCTGTGCATAACTGTCATCCCTGGATCGGTAATGCTGACACACACAGTACTTAAAGGATTTATAACAGAGTTTCAATCACACACTTATTACATTGATAGTCTCAAAGAGAACTTATTACAATAATATGGCTTAGGGCCATCTAATTAAGATAACAGTGGAAGGCTTCGAAGATAAAGTGAGTCCATCAACTCCAACGGCATAGGTGAGTGCATGCCAGCGACCTAGCGCACCTTACTCTTCGTCTGAAGAGTCTGCAACATAATACGTTGCAACCCGAAACGGATCAGCACATGGAATATGCTGGCAAAATAACACTGTAGAGCAATGAACAAGAATAACTGCTATCACTATATGTATATATGGCTGGTGGAGGCTCTAAGGTTGATGTTTTTGCAAAAAGCTAGTTTTTCCCTACAAGAAAGGAATAAATTTTATTTAACTATCAAGTTGGTTGATAAAACATTGAGAAGGTTCCTAAAACTCAATCCCAAATTAAAAGTAATTAACAGCCCAACAAAATTAATTAAGAGTGATGAGATCAAATCAATAATTCAAGAACGAGATACTCAAAATGTCCATAACCGGGGACATGGCTAACCATGATTAGTTTATACACTCTGCAGAGGTTTGCGCACTTTTCCCCACAAGACTCGATCTCCTCCGTTGTATTTCTCGCACTGCATGGTGTTTGAGAAATGGATGACTGAGACATAGTCTTTCCGAAGAGGTCCCCTTAACCTATAGATAGGCTGGTACACCTACAATCCCCTACATCTGCTAGCCCATCATGGAAAGGATTCCCACAACTTACTCAACTATGCCAGAGCTCATAATGGCTTATGGCTGCACATGGAAGTTTCCAGCATGAATAATCTTATGACCCCTTTGAGCCTGGATGGCAAACCGTAGGATGATCACATGGGTACTCCGGGATATCCCAGGACAACTCTGGATTGCTCCAGCTGCCCAGACAACCACTGGGTGCTCTAGGGTGCGTCAACCAATCCACCCAGATGTATATTAAAGTAGCCACCTTAAGTTAACCATTATTTATCAACTCTCACATTTGTCATGGATACACTCAACCAAACCACGTCTACGAGCATATCATAGCAATATAAGCATAACGTAGAAGTAACTCCCAGGGTTTGATATAAAAAGGGCAATAGGTTCCTACCTCATCAACTATTTCCCAAATACCCACATGTTATCAACCCTACTCATGCAATGTTTTAGGGTTGAAACTAGTGCATAAAAAGTGGGTAATGAAGAAGTATGGCAAAAGTGTTACTTGCATTGCTGATGATCTGAAAACCCTAGAGACTCGTAGTAGCACACTTCACACTCCGGAAACTCTATCGCAAACAAACAATAGCGTACATAAGCACTCAAGCATAGGTGCAAGGGTAAAACTTAGAAGAAAAGATCCAAATCGAAAGTACAAGGGAAGAGCTTCGATTTGCAAAAAGAATCAACCGAATCGGAGCTACGGAACTCAAACTACGATCAAGAGAAGTTTGAATTCAAATCTGCTTGAAACCAAATTTTATATTATCAAAATCATGTTCAAGTTGGTTAACTAGATAGAGGGGTTCGAGACAAATATTTTGGCGTTGGTTTCACTGGATTTGGACAAACGGTTAAAAAGTTGCGGGCGTTCGAAGATCAGGGGCTAATCTGCGATAAAAATAATCGCGGATAGGTCCCTGGCCGAAAATAGAATAAAAAGAAAAGACTAACGAACGAACGCTCGTTATCAGAGACAAACGGACGAACGCGTTCGCAAATAGAAGCGTTCGCTAAATAGAGTCGAACGGAGAAAACCGGGGAAACCGAGAAAACCCTAACCCCAAAAAAACAAAACCGGTCTAGATCTAAACCAAAAAAATGGCGGCGGTGGTTTTTTTACCGGTTCTCTAAGAAAAACGGACGGTGGCAGCGACGCGATCCGGCAGCGGCACGGCAATGGCGAGGCGGCGGGGCTGCGGCCGCGGCGCGGGCGGTGGCAAGCAGCGGCGGCGGTGTCAAGCTACGGCGCGGGCGGCGGCAGGAGACGGTGGGGCTCGACGGCTGCGGCTGTGGGGCTGCGGCTCGGGGTGGGAGAAGAGGCGGCGGGGGCGGCGACTTTTACGGGGGGCGGGGCGACGTTGGCTTGGGGAGGGGGCCGGCCCGGGGAGGAGTCCGGCTCGGACTCCCCTTGGTGTCCGTGCGCTGCACGGCGGCGGGGAAGGCGGCGTCGCGGGAATTTGGCCGGCTGGGTTTCGGCCCAGTTGGTCCAGAAACTTTTTTAAAAAAAATTCCGCCGAAAGCAAAAATCCAGAAGACAATATAAAAAAAATTCTAAAAATGCCAAAAAATCACCGTCTAAATAGAATTTTTAGAACAAAGTGAACATTTTTCTGGCTTAAAAATGCAGTTTTGAAAAATGCATATTTTTCTAATTCAAATAAAATAGCCATAAAATTCCAAATAAGATAATTATTTAATTTTAATATTTTTCCTCCCATATTCCCCTCTGATTTTAGAGAAGTCATTTTATCTCCTCCCATTCATTTTAATATTGGAAATATTTCGGAGAGAAAAATTATTAAAATCAAAATGATCCTCCTTTCAAATGTGAGAAAATTTAAATATGAAAATAAATGAAATCTCCATCTCTCCTTGGGTCCTTGAGTTGCTTAAGATTTCGGGATCACAACCAAAATGCAAATAAAATATGATATGCATATAATGACCTATGTATAACATTCAAATTGAAAATTTGGGATGTTACAGATAGTTGCACTTTCAATCTCCCCCTTTTTGGTAATTGATGACAACATATAGATTAAAGCTTCGACAAATGATAATAAGATTGAAATACATCATCGCTTTGAGAAGTATGTGATAAGCAAGAGCTCCCCCTAAATTTGTGCATTATTTGAAATTTGTGTTTGAATGCAAATGCACAATCGATTAGGATCATGGCTTACTCTTCCACATCACATACATCTTGGTGGAGCGCTCGAAATGATAGGAACTAAAACATGCACTCATCACCAAGCAAAGTGAATAGCAAAGATAATATCATCCAAGCAAGCTGTAACATCCCAAAATTCTAAATTTTGGAATGTTATAATAAATCGATCGATTTGATTGATTGTTTTATTGATTGTGTGAAATTGAGTGAAATTCAAAACTTTTTGAAAGTTAAATGAGAGGGAATAAAAGGACTTTCCCAAACTTTCATTTTGCATTCGTGATCTCTGTGAATTCAAATTCTTTTCACCACAAAACCCCGGGGAGAAGATGACATGACTTCTTCCATTTATTTAAATGACAAGGGGTGTTGAAAATATTTGAATTTCATTTGGAAAATATTTCCAACCCAGGAACTTTATGCAACTTAATGATTTTCACGACCGAAGATAAAATGACTTCTTCAAAACATATGAAATATGAGTTGGGAGTTTCAAAGAATTAAATTCAAAGTTCTTTTGAATTTATTTTCAATTTGGAGTAATTTGAGTTTTATTCAAATTATTTTTCTCCAAAAATAAAAATATATGGAAAATAGGGTAACATGATTCCCTACATCAGAAAATTGGAGAGAAATAAATTTGAATTAATTTTGGTATTTTTAAAAATGATTTTTATTGGGTTTTATTGTAGAAGTAGCACTGTTTGAATTATTTGAATTTTTGTAGATTTTATTTAAAGTTATAAAAATGTTCACGTTGTAAAAAATTGTTTTTTGAAAATTTTGATATATTATATGCCTATATAATAGTTTCATTTAATTTGTTTTTACTATTTTTGTTTGTTTGAGAAAATGTTTTTTCTAAGAACTTTCCCTCTACCGAACTGGGCCGGCCCAACAGGCCAAGCCCAGCTCAGCGCGCCGCTTCTCTCCTTCTCGAGCGGGAGCACGCCGCCACGCCGCCATGGACGCCGTGCACCACTCGGCCTCCTCCAGTCCCCTTCTCCACACAACCCCTCGCCCCCCTCTATATAAGCTAGCGCCACCACCGCCCGCTCTCTCCTCGCGTCGCCGCCGCACTTCTCGTTCGCCGCGCCGCGGCTGCATCTCACCGGAGCCGCCGCTGTCGCCTGCTCCCGCCGCTGCTCCACCCGCACCGCTGCCCTGCGCCACCTCGCATGCTCCCGCCGCTGTCGCCTTGCCCCGCCGTCTGCAGCACCGCCCGCGCCGCACAGCCCCATCACTTGACTCGCCGGAGCCTCCGCCGCCCGCTGTTCACCGTCCCGCCAGCGGTTTTCTCCGCCTAAACCGCCGAGTCGGCCGAACCGGTAAAACCACCAAAACCCTATGTAGTGACCCGACCTCAGATGGTCAAGTCTCTGTGCTTCAGTGTCATCCCTGGATCGGTAATGCTGACACACACAGTACTCGAAGGATTTATAACAGAGTAGCAATCAGATACTATTACATCGAATATCTCCAAAGAGAACTTATTACATTAATATGGCTTAAGGCCATCTAATGCGATAACAGCGGAAGGCTTGGAAGATAGGGTGAGTCCATCAACTCCAACGGCATAGCTGAGCTGCACGGCAACGACCTAACGAACCTTACTCCTTGTCTGAAAAGTCTGCAACATAATACGTTGCAGCCCGAAAACGGGTCAGCACATGGAATATGCTGGCAATATAACACAGTAGAGCAGAAACAGAATAATGTTATCACTACATGCATATATGGCTGGTGGAAAGCTGTATGGTTGTAGTTTTGCGAAAAGCCACTTTTTCCCTACAACAACGGAATATATTTTAATTTTACTATCATGGTGGTTGAAACATCATTGAGAAGGTATCCCCAACTCAATCCCAATTAAAGTGATTAACAACCCAACAGTATTAATTAAACATGGTGAGATACATGTGATAACCCAAGTACTAGATACTCAAGAATTGTCCATAACGGGGGACACGGCTAACCATGATTAGATTGTACACTCTGCAGAGGTTTGCGCACTTTTCCCCACAAGACTCGATCGCCTCCGTTGGATTTCTTGCACTACATGGTGTTTGAGAAATGGATGACCGAGACACAGTCTTTCAGAAACGTTAACTCTCTATTCCGGGTAGACCATACCAAACCTACAAAACCCACTACCTGCTAATCTACCTCTTTAAGAGCTTCACGTAACTTACTCAACTATGCGAGAGCCCATAATAGCTTGTGGCTGCACACGGAAGTTTCTAGCATGAATCATCTCAGTTCCCTTTGAGCCTGGGTGGCGGTCCATAGAAAGATCACACGGGTACCCCGGGATTTCTAAAAAAATAGACAACACTGGGTTCCCCAGGTGCCTCAATCCACCCAGTTGTTTGATTAAGTTGCCACCTTAAGTTGAACCATTAATTAACAATCTCACATCTGACATGAATTTCACTCAAACCCAAACCACGTCTACGAGCATAGCATAGCAATATAAGCAATACGTAGAAGTAACTCCCAAGGGTTTGAATATAACAGGGCAATAGGTTCTACCTCAGCAACTACTTCCCAACGCACAAGTTAAAGACATCCTAATCACGCAATGTTTGAGGATTGGAACTAATGCATAAAAACTGGGTAATAATGGGATATGATCAAAGTGTTACTTGCCTTGCTGACGATCTGCGAATCCTAGAGACTCGTAGTAACACGCTTCACACTCCGGGAATTCTATCGCAAGCAAACAATAACATACATAAGTAACAAGCAACGATGCACAAGCAAAACTCAAATAAGAGAGGTTGACCAGAAAGTTCAAATTAAGAACTCCGGTTCGCAAAAAGAATCAAAACAAATGGAGCAACGAAACTCAAACAGCGAAAGAAAGAAGCTTTGTTTACTAATCTGAAACTAGGTCAAATTTTACAGTAGCAAAAACTTGTTTGAGTTGGTTAAATGGAAAGAGGGTTTCGAGACGAAACTCCAGGTGCTTGAATCGCCTGATTCCGTTAAACGAGCGAAAAGATAAACAGAAACTAAGATCGGATCAGAAATCACGATCAGAAAAATCGCGGAATAAATCCGATAAAAGAAAACTCACGAACAGACTAATGAATGAGCGTTCGTTAGTTGCTTCTAACGGGCAAGGAACCGTTCGTTAAAATGAACGTTCAGACGAACGTCCACTAACTAGAAGAACGGAAAAAAACTGGCGAATAAAAAAACGGAACTTGGGTTTCTAAAAAAACTGAACGGTTTTTATAAAAAAACCGGCGGCGGGGCGCGGTGGCTACCTCCGGCGAGAGGGCTCCGGCGAGGCGGGGCAGCGGCTCGCGAGGGCGGCGGTGCTCGGCGGCAGCGGCGCGGGGCTATGGCGGCGGCTGCGGCTAGCGCGGCGCGGGCGGCGGGTCTAGGCGGCGGTGGTGTTGGTGTTGGGGCGAGGGTGGCGGTGTATATAAAGGGGCAGGGGCGGCGACTTTGAGGAGGGGGCAAGGCGCGGCGGCTGCGGAGTCCAACTCGGACTCCGGTCCGAGTGGCGGCGACGGCGCGCGCGCACAGGAGGCGGCGGCGGCGGCCTGGCACGGCTGGGCCTTAGGCCCAGTCGGCGCGGAACCTTTTTTTTAAACTTCACCGACCGAAATAAAATCCTAGAAAAAAAACCTAAAAATGCCAAAACAATTTTTTACCGTCTAAGTAAAATATTTAGAACAAGATGAACATTTTCTTGGCCCAAAAATGCAATTTAGAAAAACATGCAATTTTTCTAATGCAAATAAAATCCAATAAAAACAATTTAATGATTTTAATATTTTTCCTCCAATATTTCATTTATTTTGGAGAATTCATATTATCTCCTCTCTTTAATTTTTAATGTGAAATATTTTTCAGAGAGAAATAATTAAAATCAAATCCTCTTTTCATTATTTGATAAAAGAATCAAATATGAAGACCGGGAAATCCCCAACTCTCTCCGAGGGTCCTTGAGCTGCTTACGATTTCGAGGATTACGGAACGGAAAAGCAATAAAACATGATATGCATGGATGATCTATGTATAACATTCCAAATTGAAAATTTGGGATGTTACAAACCTACCCCCCTTAAGATGAATCTCGCCCTCGAGATTCGGGTTGGCTAGAAAATAGGTATGGGTGGTCCTTGCGGAGATCATCCTCTCGTTCCCAGGTAGCTTCATCCTCGGTATGGTGGCTCCACTGAACTTTACAAAACTTGATAACCTTACTGCGGGTGACTCTGCTGGCAAACTCAAGAATCTTAACTGGCTTCTCCTCGTAAGTCAAATCACTGTCCAACTGAATCGCCTCCAAGGGTACTGTATCTCTTAATGGTATTTCCGCCATCTCAGCATGACACTTCCTCAGCCGTGAAACGCGGAACACATCATGGACTCCTGACAATCCCTCAGGTAACTCCAACTTGTAGGCGACTTCTCCCATCCGTTCCAAAATGCGATACGGTCCTACAAATCTCGGGGCTAACTTTCCTTTAACTCTAAAACGTTTCACTCCTCACAAGGGCGATACTCGCAGATATGCTCTATCTCCAATTTTGTAGGTTACATCCTTGCATTTTGAGTCTGCGTAACTCTTCTGCCTGGACTGAGCAATCTTCAGTCGGTCTCGGATCAGTTTTACCTTCTCCTCAGATTCTTTAATCAAGTCTGGTCCAAACAACTGTCAGTCTCCTACCCCATCCCACATCAACGGTGTTCTGCACCTGCGTCCATACAGGGCTTCAAACGGTGCCATCTTCAAGCTGGCTTGGTAGCTATTATTGTATGAGAACTCTACATACGGCAAATTGTCATCCCAACTGGATCCATAATCTAGCACACAGGCTCTCAACATGTCCTCCAAAATTTGATTGACTCTCTCAGTCTGTCCATCTGTCTGCGGGTGAAACGCTGTACTGAACTCCAATCTCGTTCCCAAAGTCTGGTGTAACTGATGCCAAAACTTTGAAGTAAACTGTGTTCCTCGATCCGATACGATGGTCCTCGGAACTCCATGCAGACATACGATCCTGGACATATAGATCTTGGCCAACCTTGCACTTGTATAGGTGGTTTTCACTGGGATGAAGTGAGCTACTTTGGTCAAACGATAACTACTACCCATATGGAATCATATCCTGCTTTAGTCCTAGGTAATCCGGTGATAAAGTCCATGCCAAGTTTATCCCACTTCCATTCGGGTATCGGCATAGGCTGTAATAGTCCTGCTGGCTTCTGATGTTCTGCCTTAACTCTCTGACATACATCACATACGGCTACATACTCGGCAATATCCTTCTTCATACCAGTCCAGTCATTGGTTTTGCAATCTTGGAAAAATTCTTAAAGAATCTCCGGTAGTATCCTGCGAGTCCAAGAAAACTGCGGATCTCGCTAACTGAGGTGGGTGCCAACCATTCAGTGACTGACTGAACCTTGCTGGGGTCTACTGCTATACCTTCTCCTGATATAACATGTCCAAGGAATCCGACTTCCTTCAGCCAAAACTCGCATTTGCTAAACTTAGCATACAACTGGTGTTCCCTGAGCTTCTCGAGAACTAAACGCAAATGCTCTTTATGCTCCTCCTCTTTCTTCGAGTATACCATGATATCATCAATAAACACCACAACAAACTTGTCCAAATACTCCATGAACACCTTGTTCATCATGCTCATGAAATAGGCAGGGGCGTTAGTCAGTCCAAACAACATGACCGTGTACTCGTATAATCCATATCGCGTTGTGAACGCCGTCTTTGGTATGTCCTTCTCTCGTATCTTCAACTGATGATACCCCGATCGCAAATCGATCTTCGAAAACACTTTAGCTCCTTGCAACTAATCAAACAGATCGTTGATCATCGGCAGTGGGTACTTGTTCTTAATCGTCACTTCATTCAATGCTCGATAATCAACAACCATCCTTAGGGATTTATCCTTCTTCTCAACCAAAAGTACTGGGGCTCCCCAAGGTGATGAACTTCTTCGGATATATCCTTTCTCCAATAACTCCTTGATCTGTTTCTTAATTTCTTCTAGATCATTTGCGGGCATTCGATAGGGTCTCTTGGATATTGGTCCTGTTCCTGGTAACAGCTCTATCAAAAACTCAATATCTCTGTCCCGTGGCATGCCTGGTAACTCCTCTGGGAAAACATCCGGGTAATCCTTCACTACAGGCATTTCCTCCTGAACAACTCCCGTAAGGGCATTCACTTGACTCCTCCTAGGCACATGCCTAGATACATACTTAATCCTTTTTCCTTCCGGGGTGGTGAGATAAATCGACTTACTAGCACAGTCAATGATTCCTCCAAACTTTGACATCCAGTCCATACCCAATATCACATCCAATCCTTTAGACTCCAAGATAATTAGGTCGGACGGAAAAACATGTGTACCAATGGTTAAGGGTATCTGGTCACACCATCGGCTAGCCATATACTCTGTTCCGGGTGAACTCACTAAAAGAGGGGTCCTAAGGGTTTGGGTTGGTAGTTTAAACTTATCCACGAATCCCCTTGATATGTATGAATGTGATGCACCATTATCGAAAAGAACAAGAGCGGTAAATGACTTAACCAAAAACTTACCTATTACCACGTCCGGCTGCTCTTCAACCTCCTCCACGTTAACGTGGTTCACTTGTCCTTTGTTGAATGGATTGGGCTTCTTCCCAGTGCTTCCATTTCCATTTCAATTCCTTCCTTCGGGGCAATTATTGGCATAGTGCCCTGTCTTCCCGCACTTAAAACAGGTAACCTGACTTAAGTCTCTTTTGGCGGGAGTGGATGGGTTGGAGCGGTTCTGATTGTTGTTAGCTTCGTTCCCATTCCCATTCTTTGCACCACTGTGGTTATGTGATCCTCCTCTAGTGTGGTTGTGACCTCCATGGTTGTGAACAAGTCCTCCCTTGTTCGGGGTTAGGCGAGGCTTCTGCTGAGCTCCTGAGTTATACTTCCCTTGTCCATACTTTCTCTTGCAGCTCTCAATCTGCTATTGTTTCCCTTCAATCATAAGAGCCTTATCTACCAACTCCTGGTAGTTGTTAAAGGTTGCTACCATCAACTGCATGATCATCTCATCATTCAGCCCTTCCATAAACTTCTCCTGCTTCGTGGCATCTGTGGCCACATCATCAGGGGCGTAGCGAGATAACTTGCTAAACTCATCCACGTACTGAGCCACAGTATGGTTCCCCTAGCGTAGGTTGCAGGACTCCCGCTTCTTCATCTGCATAGCTCCAGTGAAGACATGGGCTGTGCGGAAAGCTTGCTGAAACTCGTCCCAAGTGACATTGGCTATAGGAAAAGTGGCCGTGTAATTCTCCCACCATGAGGCTGCTGGTCCATCCAATTGATGTGCGTCAAAGCGCACCTTCTCAGCATCTGTGCAACCTGCGGTGTTCAACTCCCTTCCAATTTGGCGTAGCCAATCATCAGCAACTATAGGCTCGGTGCTACTGGAAAACACTGGCGGCTGTAACCTTAGAAAATGGGCTAGGTTGTCCACTGGCGGTGGGTTGTTGTTGTTGTTGTTGTTGTTGCCCTGGTTCTGAACTAGCAATTGCATCAAGGCATTCTACTGCTGGATCAACTAGGTGAGCTCCGGCGGGAAAGCAAAACCAGTGTCACGTCTCGGAGGCATCTGAGGGGTTTAGATGGGAGAGATTTAGAATAGAAGAGGTCTAATGAGAGAACACTACCCATATGCACATGAGACAAACACAATCATTTCACTCAATCAATCAAGCAAGGGCATACAAACGGTCTAGAACTATCGCAAAAGTTCTCACTACTACTATATACATGGGGGAAATACTACTAATATATGGTAGTCATCTAGAAATTTTTATCGGTGGAAGACTCCATGATGTCTGCTCCAGCTTCGTCTTCAAAGTCATCATCACTAGGGTTGGAGTCGGTGTCGTCGATGATGATGTAGTCCTCGGGGCGTATTTCCTTGGGTTCTTCTTCTTCTTATATTGGTGCTGGTCCTCCCATGAATACTTCGATCTTCTTGACTAAGTCGTCATTCTTCTCCAGTAGGGTCTTGATTTCCTCCTCATATCCATCGTGGGTAAACTTGAGTTCTTCCTCCAGCTCGATGATCCTAGTCTTCGCCTTCTTCAAGTCCATCATGTCCGCACACATCTGGTTCTCCTGACGTCGAATGTGCTGGTTTAACTCCTGGATGAAAGCTGCAATGGATCTATCCTTCTTAGTGCTGATTACTTCCCATTGCTCGTCTCGGCGCCCACATATTTGGTAAATAGTGTCCTTAAGCTCCCTGTTGTAAACTTCTCCAATGCGTCCCATGGTGATGTGAGCTGCCATACTCTTTCCTAAACTCTAGGTTGGTGCGTCGAAGGAAAATTCTATGGGTTTAGAAGTTGGCGAGAACGTCCTTCCTGGAACTTGTACTTGAATCATCCAACGCTCCTCTTCAGGTAAAGTGGCGTTGTACGTCCCGGTGAAGCTTGGTATTCCAATGTTGAAGTACCTAGTGACTTCCTTCAAGTGGCGTCCAAAAGGTGTGTCTTCATCCGGTTGTGCAAACTTGTTCTTCATCTCCGTCATCCTAAAGAGTAGAAAATGGAGAGGAGTCAGAAATGAGAAGAGAAGTGTGACCTAGGTTTTATCTTAGGGGTCGTGTCCTACACTCAGTGTGTGCTCTGATACCATCTTGTAGTGATCCGACCTCAGATGGTCAAGTCTCTGTGTTTCAGTGTCATCCCTGGATCGGTAATGCTGACACACAGTACTCGAAGGATTTATAACAGAGTAGCAATCACACACTATTACATCGAATATCTCCAAAGAGAACTTATTACATTAATATGGCTTAAGGCCATCTAATGCGATAACAGCGGAAGGCTTGGAAGATAGGGTGAGTCCATCAACTCCAACAGCATAGCTGAGCTGCACGGCAACGACCTAACGAACCTTACTCCTCGTCTGAAAAGTCTGCAACATAACATGTTGCAGCCCGAAAATGGCTCAGCACATGGAATATGCTGGCAATATAACACAGTAGAGCAGAAACAGAATAATGCTATCAGTACATGCATATATGGCTGGTGGAAAGCTGTATGGTTGTAGTTTTGCGAAAAGCCAATTTTTCATTACAACAACAGAATAGATTTTAATTTTACTATCATGGTGGTTGAAACATCATTGAGAAGGTATCCCCAACTCAATCCCAATTAAAGTGATTAACAACCCAACAGTATTAATTAAACATGGTGAGATACATGTGATTACCCGAGTACTAGATACTCAAGAATTGTCCATAACCGGGGACACGACTAACCATGATTAGATTGTACACTCTGCAGAGGTTTGCGCACTTCTCCCCACAAGACTCGATCGCCTCCGTTGGATTTCTCGCACTACATGGTGTTTGAGAAACAGATGACCGAGACACAGTCTTTCAGAAATGTTAACTCTCTATTCCGGGTAGACCATACCAAACCTACAAAACCCACTACCTGCTGATCTACCTCTTCAACAGCTTCACGTAACTTACTCAACTATGCTAGAGCCCATAATAGCTTGTGGCTGCACACGGAAGTTTCTAGCATGAATCATCTCAGTTCCCTTTGAGCCTGGGTGGCGGTTCATAGGAAGATCACACGGGTACCCCGGGATTTCCAAAAAAACAGACAACACTGGGTTCCCCAGGTGCCTTAATCCACCCAGTTGTTTGATTAAGTTGCCACCTTAAGTTGAACCATTAATTAACAATCTCACATCTGACATGAATTTCACTCAAACCCAAACCACGTCTACGAGCATAGCATAGCAATATAAGCAATACGTAGAAGTAACTCCCAAGGGTTTGAATATAATAGGGCAATAGGTTCTACCTCAGCAACTACTTCCCAACCCACAAGTTAAAGACATCCTAATCATGCAATGTTTGAGGATTGGAACTAATGCATAAAAACTGGGTAATCATGGGATATGATCAAAGTGTTACTTGCCTTGCTGACGATCCGCGAATCCTAGAGACTCGTAGTAACACGCTTCGCACTCCGGGAATTCTATCGCAAGCAAACAATAACATACATAAGAACAAGCAACGATGCACAAGCAAAACTCAAATAAGAGAGGTTGACCAAAAAGTTCAAATTAAGAACTCCGGTTCGCAAAAAGAATCAAAACAAACGGAGCAACGAAACTCAAACGGCGAAAGAAAGAAGCTTCGTTTACTAATCTGAAACTAGGTCAAATTTTACAGTAGCAAAAACTTGTTTGAGTTGGTTAAACGGAAAGAGGGTTTCGAGACAAAACTCCAGGCGCTTGAATCACCTGATTCCGTTAAACGAGCGAAAAGATAAACAGAAACTAAGATCGGATCAGAAATCACGATCAGAAAAATCGCGGAATAAATACGATAAAAGAAAACTCACGAACAGACTAACGAACGAGCATTCGTTAGTTGTTTCTAACGGGCGAGGAACCGTTCGTTAAAACGAACGTTTGGACGAACGTCCGCTAACTAGAAGAACCAAAAAAACCAGCAAATCAAAAAAACGGATCTAGGGTTTCTAAAAAAACCGAACGGTTTTTATACAAAAACCAGCGGTGGGGCGCGGTGGCTACCTCCGACGAGAGGGCTCCGGCGAGGCGGGGCAGCGGCTCGCGAGGGCGGCGGCGCGGGGCTACG
>NC_041392.1:270532634-270622466 GCF_002162155.2 Triticum dicoccoides | reverse complement strand
TAGGCGGCGGTGGTGGTGGTGTTGGGGCGGGGGTGGCGGCGTATATAAAGGGGCGGGGGCGGCGACTTGGAGGAGGGGGCAAGGCGCGGCGGCTGCGGAGTCCAACTCGGACTCCAGTCTGAGTGGCGGTGGCGGCGGCGGCACGCGCGCGCAGTAGGCTGCGGCGGCGGCCTGGCGCGGCTGGGCCTTAGGCCCAGTCGGCGCGGAACCTTTTTTTTAAACTTCGCCGACCGAAATAAAATCCTAGAAAAAAATAAAAATAAATAAAAACCTAAAAATGCCAAAACAATTTTTCACCGTCTAAATAAAATATTTAGAACAAGATGAACATTTTCTTGGCCCAAAAATGGAATTTTGAAAAACATGCAATTTTTCTAATGCAAATAAAATCCGAACAAAATCCAATAAAAACAATTTAATGATTTTAATATTTTCCCTCCAATATTTCATTTATTTTGGAGAATTCATATTATCTCCTATCTTTAATTTTTAATGTGAAATATTTTTCGGAGAGAAATAATTAAAGTCAAATCCTCTTTTCATTATTTGATAAAAGAATCAAATATGAAGACCGGGAAATCCCCAACTCTCTGTGAGGGTCCTTAAGCTGCTTAGGATTTCAAGGATTACGGAACGGAAAAGCAATAAAACATGATATGCATGGATGATCTATGTATAACATTCCAAATTGAAAATTTGGGATGTTACACCCTAGATCCGGTTTATTTTCTCTTTAGGTTTTCTTCGGTTTTTCTTTTAAACGGTTTTATTATTTTAGTTACGATATTTAGAGAATGTTCGCTATGTTAGGTCTTAGCAGTGAATGGTTTCGTTCGTTAGGTTATGTTAGCGAGCGTTCGCTCGATAGGATTTTTATTTTTATTTTTAGTTTTTGGTCAGGGACCTACTCGTGATTAATTTTCTTACAGATTAGTCCCTCTGCTTCAAACGATCACTACTTTTTACCCGTTTATCCAAATCGAACGAAACCAACGCCCACTTCTTCTTTACGATCTCCTCTATCCAGTAAAACAACTTAAACTTGTTTTTGAAATTTTAAAATTTGAATTAGATCAGATTTGAATTCAAACTTCGATTGATCATAACTTGAGTTTTATAACTCCGTTTGAGTTGATTCCTTTTTGAAAATCGAAGCTCTTGACCTAAACTTTCTGATAAGGCCAAATACACATAATTTTGGTACTGTTAGAAATTGTTTTATGTTGCAAGAGTTATTTGCTTGGTTTTGATGTTTTCCAAATCGTCTTCTTCGTTCTTTCTGATCCTTTAAGTGATTACTTATGTGTGGTTACTATTGCTTGCCTATGATAGATTGAACGGAGTGTGACGAGTAGAACTATCAAGAGTTATGAGTGCGAATCATCTTCATCAACATTGCAGGCAAGTTCACACTTTGATCATATCCCTTTCATACCCAGTTTTTATGCATTAGTTCCACCCTCAAACATTGCATGGCTAGGAATTGATAACATGTGGGTATCGGGAAGTAGTTGATGAGGTAGGAACCTATTGCCCTGCATTCAAACCCTGGGAGTTACTTTTACTTTATGCTCATATTGCTATGCTATGCTCGTAGACGTGGTTTGGGTGAGTGAAATCCATGACAGATGTGAGATTGTTAATTAATGGTTCAACTTAAGGTGGCAACTTAAATACACATCTGGGTGGACTGAGGCACCTGGAGTACCCAGTGTTGCTTGTATTTTTTGGAAATCCCAGAGTACCCGTGTGATCTTCCTATGGACCGCCACCCAGGCTCAAAGGGATCATAAGATATTTCATGCTAGAAACTTCCCTTTGCAGCCACAAGCTATTATGGGCTCTAGCATAGTTGAGTAAGTTACGTGAAGCTCTTGAAGGGGTGGATCAGCAGGTAGTGGTTGTAGGTTTGGTATGGTCTGTCCGGAGTAGAGAGTTAATGTTTCTGAAAGACTGTGTCTCGGTCATCCGTTTCTCAAACACCATGTAGTGCAAGAAATCCAATGGAGGAGATCGAGTCTTGTGGGGAAAAGTGCGCAAACCTCTGCAGAGTGTACAAACTAATCATGGTTAGCCGTGTCCCCGGTTATGGACAATCTTGAGTCTCTGGTATTTGGTTATCGTATTGATCTCAACACGTTACTTAAATAATTTGTTGGGTTATTGATGTTAATTTGGGATTGAGTTGGAGGAACCTTCTCAATATTTTCAACCAACTTTGTAGTTAAATAAATTATATTCCTTTGTAGTAGGGAAAAATTTGCTTTTCGCAAAAACATTATAACCATAGAGATTTTCCACCAGCCAAATATGCATGTAGTGATAGCTATTATTCATCATTATCCTATGGTGTGAATTTTCCAGTACATTCAATGTACTGACCCTTTGTGGCTGCAACGTCTCATGTTGCAGGATTCTTACGACGAGTAAGTGATATGTTAGGGTTACAATTTCTACACTCAACTTTGCCGTTGGTGTTGATGGGAATCCACAACCTTGTCACTTCCGCTATTTTGGATTGAGGTAATAGTATTTACGTTACTTTATACATGTGATTTACCTCTGTTATAAATCCTGGAGTACTGTGTGTGTCAGCATACCGATCCAGGGATGACACTTAAGCACAGATAATTGACCGTCTGTGGTTGGGTCGTTACAAGATGGTATCAGGGCACATGTTGACTATAGGACGTGACCCCTAGTAACTGGCAAGCCCATAGGAAATATTTTCTCTACAACTTTCTTTTCAAAAGGATCTTTACCTCTCTTCTCTTCTGAGCTTATTCAAATATTCCCTTTTAGTGAGACTATACCCCTTTCCCTTTTTGACCACACGAAGATTCGGCTGATGAGACCACTTCAAGAAGTACAAGATATCGGACAACTAAGAACACTTCGGAATGAAGAGGATTTTCCGTGTATTATAATGGAAACTACAATGGTTGAAGACTCCGAAGACTAGGAGAATTTGAAGGCCCTGTAGAATTTTCCAGATTTGTATGACCTAGGAAGGCACCCCTTATGGAACTTGGCAGACTAAGGAAGTTGTCAATACCCGAGATCAAGGTGTATCAGAGAAAGACCGGAACATGGAGCATGAGAACTCAAAATTTTGTCAAGAAAACCCTAAGGCAGGAGATATCAACTAAGGAAGATAGCTCATGGCAATGACAAGGGCAGAAACATGGTTATCCGTGATGTCATCGCCACTGATACTATGGTCACCAAGCTGAGCTAAGCATGCATTTCTTCGGAAGAATTGGATGGTAGAAGGCTGATGGAGCATCTATCAGCAAAAGATGAAGTTTTAACCTTAGGTGGTGTATCACTAGGATCTGGAGTAGTACATCAAGAATTTTAAGATGGAGCTCCAGGAAGCCGTATTAGACAAGGAATCATTTCGTGAAGAACTTAGGAACCAAAAGATGAAAGTAGCCAAGCTGGATAAGCAAAACCTCGAGATACCGGAGATTCGTCAGGAACTGAAGGACAGTAGGACCATGGTTCATGCGAAGGATGTTGAAACCCAGAAGTTTGGAATGCAACTCCAGAAATATTAAAGGACGTCACAATAGACTTTGCGACAACAGAAATGATCTGGCAAAAGGATTTGAGAAAGACAAGTATGATCGGAAGACGCCATTGGAGGCATGAACAAGACTTGAAGAGTTAGACGACCTTGAAGATTTATTGACCTTTAGAAGACCAAAACCCTGTTATATACCTACGTTAGATGCGATGATTGTGAGCTGTCATTTGGTTGATGTTTTTCGACAGCCACAATAAAATCTATCTTTTCAAAACTGTTGCTTGCATTGTGTGTATCCCTCTCTATCTCTCTAATCCCACCCCAAAACCTATGGACCCAGTAGAGGATGAATGGAGATGAGCTTATATTTTCTGTACCAAAGAGTCAATTGGAGACAGACCAATGGATTCAGAGCATGGAGGATCACATGAAGAATAACCCTATAGCCGAAAAGGATATGACCCAGCATGCTCTTCCGTGCTTTGAAAGAGGCACTGCTACTTGGTGGAGGATGTACCAAACCATGAATGGATGGCAAGGAGTAACCACTTGGAAAGAATTTAAGTTGACTCTGCAAAGATCTCATCTTGTGTCCCAGAAGTTCAAGCCTTATGGAAATTATATGAAGAAGCATTGTGCATTCAAGCTTTGTGGAGAAATAGGACACCCCCATAAAGAACACAAGGATGAATGCCCAAATTGTGAAGGAAGTCACCCAATTGAAGAATGCCCAACTAGGCAGATTACTTGTTTCTTGTGTGAAGGGACTACCCACTATCCCGCTCAGTGTCACATTTACCCCATGGTACAAAGAACCGTACAACAGAAGAAAGAAGTAAGGAAAGGAGCACTTATGGAAATTTTAGAAGAACCCGTGATGAAGGAAGATGTCGGGGACACACCCAAATAAGAACTAATTAAAACCTGCACCAAGTCATGCTATTCATGTGGAGAAGAAGGACACATCTCCCAGAATTGTATGAATGGGGATCTAGTAGAATTCCCGACGGAGGAAGTAGAGTATGACCCACAAGAAATAGAAGCCATGATTGGCATGGAAAGGTCCAGGAAGAGAAGTAGATTGGATCCCAAGAAGGACCTGAGTCATATCACCTGTTACAGGTGCAAGGAGTCAGGGAACTACCTCAACAGTTGTCCAAAAAGGAAACCTCGAGACTTGTCAGAAGTAATATGTTTTCGTTGTAATGGAGCAGGGCATTTTGCCAAAGAATGCCCCAAGGACAAGGAGACTTGTGATAATTAGTTGTGTTTGTGAGAAGTATAGTAGTAGTAGTGAAAACATTTTCTTTTATATTGAGGTGTTGAGTTGAGACATGTAATGGAAAAGCGAGAGATTGTAACCAATTGAGAGTGAATAAAGTTAGCATCATTGGTACTGATATGGATTTTATGAGTTGTTACTCTATGAAGAAGGATTTTGACCATTTTTTAGGATATGAGAAATATGGTCTATAGAAGATTTGTGCATTTTAAGGGTGGTAGTACCCTGTAAGAACCCCCTGACCCTTGAAAAAGATAAGGATACTCCACCGAGTGGATTTTGGACAAAATGAATACGAGTTTTGTCTCGATATGCGTGATACCCCAAGAGTATGTGGGATGAAGTTGAAGACCACCAGTTGTTTAGAACAAATGTGATCAAGGAGTCAGAAGAGAATGATAAGTTGATTCGAGATAGACTGAAGGTAGCTCAGTCCAGGCAGAAGAGTTATGCAGACTCAAAAACGCAAGGAGGTAATATATGAAATTGGAGATAGAGCATGTCTTCGTGTGTCCCCTCTGCGAGGAGTTAAACGATTTGGAGTTAAGGGAAAGTTAGCCCCAAGATTTGTAGGACCATACCGAGTTTTGGAGCGTATGGGAGAAGTGGCCAACAAGTTGGAGTCACCCGAAGGACTGTCAGGAGTCCATGATGTGTTCCATGTTTCCCAGTTGAAAAAGTGTCATCCAGAGATGGCCAATATTCCCCTGTAAGGATGCTTGACCCTGGAAAGGTAATGATGTTCCACAAAGTGGAGTATGGACTTCATAAGTATAAGTTTCTATCTCGGTATGTGGGATAACCCACGAAGATGAAGAGATGAATTACTATTGGATATAAAGGAGGTATGATGTTGGTATTATGGAACGATTATAACTCCATGATGAGTCTGAGTAATCACGTCTTAGTTTGGAACCAATAGAAGGAAGAAGGACCATACAATTGGATGGATTTTAAGTATGCTAGGAAGCTGGAAGTTGGATGTTGGAATAACGATAAGTTGCCTAGAGGATAAGTTCAAGGTTTAAAAGTGATGGGATGGGCCATAACCCACAGGCCCGAGAACCTGCCAAGAAGCAAGCACATTCTTGCTGAAGGAAAAACCCTGTAAGAAGTTACGATTTTATCGACAGACGATCTTATAGGAGTAAGGCAAAACCTGAGAGTTGTGAAGGAATGATATATGTTGTTTGGCTTGCAGAATCAATGGATTTATCCGAACCTTGGTTCGTCGACAAGATAAATTCTGCAATGCTTGTGAGGATGACCGAGTGTTAGAATGCGAGATTCACTAAACCGTATACCGGGTAATGATTTGGGTGCGGGATGGATTGATCACCATACCGACTTACTCTTATTATTCGCCTTGCTATATGGGATGGTAAATCTGAGTGACTTACCTATAGTAGAGAGACGATGATCAAAACCTTGTTTAAACCATAGAATGGTATAGAAATTTTTTCCCTTGTACACGGCAGCTGTTGCCACACATAGGATATATGGTGAGAATGAAGCCCAGACCAATTTTCTGCAGGAGAAACCATAAATTGTTGACCGCCATGAGATATCGATAGTTGATTAGTATTGGCGCCAGACCCATCAGCTAAGAAGACCCAATCTCAGAATAACCTTACCAGGATGAAAGGACAGAAATATTGAGGAAAAGGTTATGCCACTACCGGAAGAGCCTAGAGAAGGAATTATCCTTACGATCTGAGAAGACCGACACTGTCAAGAATAACGATGGAGTATATGAGTTTTGATGGAACCGTAACAATGATTCTAAGGGTGGTAGCACCCCAAACCCCGAAGACGATCGATGGATTTTGAGAAGATCCCCAAACCTAAGCCATTTCTTTCTAGCCTCTCCGAATCTTGAGGACGAGATTCATTTTAAGGGTGGTAGCTTTGTAACATCCCAAAATTCTAAATTTTGGAATGTTATAATAAATAGATAGATTTGATTGATTGTGTGAAATTGAGTGAAATTCGAAACTTTTTGGAAGTTAAATGAGAGGGAATAAAAGGACTTTCCCAAACTTTCATTTTGCATTCGTGATCTCCGTGAATTCAAATTCTTTTCACCACAAAACCCTGGAGAGAAGATGACATGACTTCTTCCATTTATTTAAATGACAAGGGGTGTTGAAAATATTTGAATTTCATTTGGAAAATATTTCCAACCCAGGAACTTTATGCAACTCAATGATTTTCACGAGCGAAGATAAAATGACTTCTTCAAAACATATGAAATATGAGTTGGGAGTTTCAAAGAATTAAATTCAAAGTTCTTTTGAATTTATTTTCAATTTGGAGTAATTTGAGTTTTATTCAAATTATTTTTCTCCAAAAATAAAAATATATGGAAAATAGGGTAACATGATTCCCTACATCAGAAAATTGGAGAGAAATAAATTTGAATTAATTTTGGTATTTTTAAAATGATTTTTATTGGGTTTTATTGTAGAAGTAGCACTATTTAAATTATTTGAATTTTTGTAGATTTTATTTAAAGTTATAAAAATGCTCACGTTGTAGAAAATTGTTTTCTGAAAATTTTGATATATTATATGCCTATATAATATTTTCATTTAATCTGTTTTTACTATTTTTGTTTATCTGAGAAAATGTTTTTTTAAAGAACTTTCCCTCTACCGAACTGGGCCGGCCCAACAGGCCAAGCCCAGCTCAGCGCGCCGCTTCTCTTCTTCCCGAGCGGGAGTCCCGCTCGGGCACGCCGCCGCGCCGCCATGGACGCCATGCGCCACTCGGCCTCCTCCTGCCCCCTTCTCCATGCAACCCCTCGCCCCCCTCTATATAAGCTAGCACCGCCACCGCCCGCTCTCTCCTCGCGCCGTCGCATCACTTCTTGTTCGCCGCGCCGCGGCTGCATCTTGCCGGAGCCGCCGCTGTCGCCTGCTCCACCCGCTGCTCCACCCGCACCGCTGCCCTGCACCGCCTCGCCTGCTCCCGCCGCTATCGCCTTGCCCCGCCGTCTGCAGCGCCGCCCGCGCCGTGCAGCCCCAATACCGGACTCGCCGGAGCTGCCGCCGCCGCCCGCTGTTCGCCGTCCCGCCAGCAGTTTTCTCCGCCTAAACCGCCGAGTCAGCCGAACCGGTAAAACCAACAAAACCCTAGATCCATTTTATTTTCTCTTTAGGTTTTGTTCGGTTTTTCTTTTAGCCGGTTTTATTATTTTAGTTAGGATATTTAGAGACGTTCGCTAGGTTAGCTCTTAGCAGCGAACGGTTTCGTTCGTTAGGTTATGTTTGCGAGTGTTCGCTCGATAGGATTTTTCTTTTTCTTTTTAGTTTTTGGTCAGGGACCAATTCGTGATAAATTTTCTTATAGATTAGTCCCTCTGCTTCAAACGATCACTACTTTTTACCCGTTTATCCAAATCCAACGAAACCAATGCCCACTTCTTCGTTACGATCTCCTCTATCCAATAAAAAAACTTAAACTTGTTTTTTGAAATTTTAAAATTTGAATTAGATCAGATTTGAATTCAAACTTCGATTGATCATAACTTGAGTTTTATAACTCCGTTTGAGTTGATTCCTTTTTGCAAATCGAAGCTCTTGACCTAAACTTTCTAATAAGGCCAAGTACACATAATTTTGGTACTGTTAGAAATTGTTTTATGTTGCAAGAGCTATTTGCTTGGTTTTGATGTTTTCCGAATCGTCTTCTTCGTTCTTTCTGATCCTTTGAGTGATTGCTTATGTGTGGTTACTATTGCTTGCCTACGATAGACTGAACGGAGTGTGACGAGTAGAACTATCAAGAGTTATGAGTGCGAATCATCTTCATCAAAATTGCAGGCAAGTTCACACTTTGATCATATCCCTTTCATACCTAGTTTTTATGCATTAGTTCCACCATCAAACATTGCATGGTTAGGAATTGATAACATGTGGGTATCGGGAAGTAGTTGATGAGGTAGGAACCTATTGCCCTGCATTCAAACCCTGGGAGTTACTTTTACTTTATGCTCATATTGCTATGCTATGCTCGTAGACGTGGTTTGGGTGAGTGAAATCCATGACAGATGTGAGATTGTTAATTAATGGTTCAACTTAAGGTGGCAACTTAAATACACATCTGGGTGGATTGAGGCACCTGGAGTACCAGTGTTGCCTATATTTTTTGGAAATCCCGGAGTACCCGTGTGATCTTCCTATGGACCGCCACCCAGGCTCAAAGGGATCATAAGATATTTCATGCTAGAAACTTCCGTGTGCAGCCACAAGCTATTATGGGCTCTAGCATAGTTGAGTAAGTTACGTCAAGCTCTTGAAGAGGTGGATCACCAGGTAGTGGGTTGTAGGTTTGGTATGGTCTTCCCAGAGTAGAGAGTTAATGTTTCTGAAAGACTGTGTCTCGGTCATCCGTTTCTCAAACACCATGTAGTGCGAGAAATCCAACGGAGGAGATCGAGTCTTGTGGGGAAAAGTGCGCAAACCTCTGCAGAGTGTACAAACTAATCATGGTTAGCTGTGTCCCCGATTATGGACAATCTTGAGTCTCTGGTATTTGGATTATCGTACTGATCTCAACATGATACTTAAATAATTTGTTGGGTTATTGATGTTAATTTGGGATTGAGTTGGAGGAACCTTCTCAATATTTTCAACCAACTTTGTAGTTAAATAAATTATATTCCTTTGCAGTAGGGAAAAATTGGCTTTTCGCAAAAACATTGTAACCATAGAGCTTTTCCACCAGCCAAATATGCATGTAGTGATAGCTATTATTCATCATTATCCTATGGTGTGAATTTGCCAGTACATTCAATGTACTGACCCTTTGTGGCTGCAACGTCTCATGTTGCAGGATTCTTACGATGAGTAAGTGATACATTAGGGTTACGATTTCTACACCCAACTTTGACATTGGTGTTGATGGGAATCCACAACCTTGTCACTTCCTCTATTTTGGATTGAGGTAATAGTATTTACGTTACTTTATACATGTGATTTACCTCTATTATAAATCCTCGAGTACTATGTGTGTCAGCATACCGATCCAGGGATGACAGTTAAGCACGGAGACTTGACCATCTGAGGTCGGGTTGTTACACAAGCATTAAAGTTGAATATGATCAAACACATGATCATACAAGTATCTCACACGCATACATAAAGAGTATCAAACGAGCACACACAAAAGTATCAAACCAAATAGCAAGGACGACAAAGAAGCATACCACTCTCTCTCTCGAAGCCTATGATCTATACATTTCTCCCCCTTTGGCAACAAGTTACCAAAAAGTTTGAAAATGCATAGTGCTATGCGTCTCTCTAGGCTTGATCTTCGGGAGGTGGTGTAGAGAGGACTCCACGGACGAAGGCATCAGTAGACATTGTTGGAGCTGGTGGAGTGGCAACTGGAGGTGGCACTAAAGTTGTTGCTGCTGGTGCTGAAGTAGTTGCTCTAGTGTCAGGCACTGGCACTGCAGCAGATCTCTGGCCTCTGGGCACTCTCTGAAAAACATCTGTAGTAGACTGCCCTTTCCTCTCCTGTGCTTCCTCCTGGAGCTGCTCAATAGCTGATTGCATCTCTGTTACTTTCAGATCAAGATCATAAAATTTGGTCTCTATGATCCTCTCCAAGCTCTCCTGATTCTTGTTCAGGGTGGCTAAGCCCTTCTCAATCCTCAAAGTTGCTTGAATTAGATATGCAAGCTGATCTTGTTTTGACTTCAGAAAAACTTGAATGCCTCCTCGACACTTGGCATTTTTGCAGCCTTCTCAGCCTTTGCTTTTGCTCTCTTCTCTTGTGCTTGCACTGATATGGGATCATCCTCACTAATCGCAACTGTGTTATCCTCAAATTCCGGTCTCAAGGGTAAGTGATCCTTGTCCAACACGTAAGTGCCTGTGCCCATCTTGGACTTGATGAGCACCTGAATGTGTGGAGCATACCCACAAGATCTCTTTTGATCAGCAGCTGTCCTTTTGATTGTTTCAACAATCAGACTCATGACCTTCAATTTCTGAGGCACATCAAATATCTGCAGAAAGTTGATTAAATGACATCTGATTATCTTGTGATCTCCAGATTTGGGCAACAATGTATGCCTCAATATAGTGTTGATTGTTGCTAGACCAGACAACAAGTAATGTATAGATCCAAGCTTATGTGTTTCCAAAGCTTTTTCTGGGATCTCTTTGTACATGTTGGCCATAGAGTTGTGGTCTTTCTTCTTCTTGACATACACATCCAAATCATCCTCATGCTCTTCAGGGGCATTTATCAACTTGGCCCACTCATCAACAGTTGACTGGTACCTTGCACCCTCAGACATCCACACAATCCTACCATCTGGATAAAAATGAGTAGTGGAGTAGAATTGCATGATGAGTTCATCATTCCATTTTGTCAGCTCTTGACCCACAAAATTTTCAACACCACATGATTTGAAGCTCTCATGTACACCGGGAAAATAGTCTTCATTCTCATCAATGAATTCCCAATCAACCCATTTCATATTAGAGACTATAGGCTTCTTGTCAAGTAAAATAGTCTCATAGAAACCTTGTTGTTCTTTGGTGTGGAACCTATAGTCCACTACGGTCCTCCTTCTCACAACATAGGGATTAGACTGTCTTCAAAGTCTTAGACCTGCATCCTTCCTGATGTTCATATCCTCTGCCACTGGATGGGTGTCATTTGTATCTGGAATCTTTGGTTTAAGCTTTCTGAGCACTTGGGCTTCAGCATCTTCTTCTTCCATCTGAAGAACTGGAGCCTTCTTCTTCTCCTCGGCTGGAATGTTCCTGGTGCTTCTCTTGGGCTTAGAAGTCTTTTGAGCTTGATCGGTAGCTTTGGGGGTAGTTTTGGGCTTTGAAGTGGCAGCCCCTGACTTAAAGGCATCCCCCATAAGCTTCTGGGACTTGGGTGCTGGTGCAGCATCCTCTTCCTCTTCATCTTCTTAGCTGGATCTCTCATTATAGAGGGTCTACCATTGACTCTGGCAGTGGTCTTATTGACCCTCTCTTTCCTTTTCTTACTCTCTCCAGCAGCCTCTTTAGTTGGCTTAGAGGTTTCAATAGTTGAGACCCTGGCCTTTGACATAGGAATCCTCTTGGCAGGTGCCTTCTTGTGCATTCCAGGTTTTGTTACAACAGCAGTACCATATTCCTTCTTCAGTGCTTTCTTTTTGGAGCTCACTTCTTCCTCAACAGCCACATAGTCCCCATCCTCAGAATATGAGGTTTTCTTCTTCCTTGATCTGGTGGCTGCCTTGGGCAAATTGCTTGGAGTGCTCCTGCTGCCCTCATCATAGCTGCTTGAGGGACTAGTGCCCTCACTCATGTGCACTTGCTCTTCTGATTTGTTCTGGCTAACACTCTGGTCAGACATTCTTGCAAGCAAACTAACACCAGACCCTATGAATAGATATAGATGAGGTAGAGTAGATGAGCATCACAAAGTGCAGAGTTTTTGCAAAACAAATGAGTCAAAAACTTAGTTTTAGTTCTCCACAGAAAGCATTTTGGAGCTACCAATTTGTTAAACTCGGTGACACCGAAGCAACTTTTGGAGTCTAAACTAGTGAACTCGGTCAGACCGAGTCACAGTTTGGTGGCTCCGAGATTGCTAGGGTTTCACAGTGAGTCGAACTCGGTCGCACGGATTTGCTACTTTCAGTCAGACCGAAAAGTGCAAGTGCAATGGCCTAAGCCAAATCGGTGAGACCGATTTCTACAACTCGGTCGGTCCGAGATGAGTTCGGCGGAAACCTAACCCTGAATTTTTGAATCAAACCTAATCTAAGGAACGTTTTCTCTGGATAGATTGATTTCATACATGGTAAAGAACATGGCATTGCATTGTTCTAAGAATTGGAGTAAGGAATTAGCACAAAAGATCGAACTCATACCCTAGTTCGGTGGTGAGTTCGCTATGGCGGCAACGGTGGGGTTGAATCCCGTTGACGGCGACAGAAACCAGCGGCAGGAGGTCGCTAGCGACGAGGAGACGATCCGGAGACCTGAGACGGCAGAGCGGGACACGCACGAGATGGAGGGTTTTGAAGAAATTTCCAAAATTTCACCCGTGGGTTTATATATCCTGACCCCGTCGGTGTGACCGAGTGGAACAACTCGGTGGCACCGAGATGCAGAATCATAAGCAGTTACTGCAACTCGGTGTGACCGAAAAGTTCAAATCAGTTGCACTGAGATTGAAAACCTAGATCAACTCAGTGAACTCGGTTAGACCGAAGAGGATTGATCTGTCAGACCGAAATGCACAGAGAGGTTTTGGAAGTTTAAGTGTATGCCAAATCGGGGACTCCGAGTGCTCCTCACACAGAGTGGTTCAAATCTGACTTGATCAAACTTTGTGATGTAGCATTAATAGAGTTTGAGACGAGAAAAGCATAGATAGCTAGAGGAAGTTCTTAGGCATTCTTGTCCACCCACTTGGCAAAAGAGAAAGGGCCAAACAATCAAAACAACAAGTGGATGTCCTCGAATGAGTAAAGTATGCAATCAACATGCTCACACAATAAAATGGCAAATGAAATATGTGGCAAAGCATGCATAAACACTCTAGCATCCATCAAGCAATTTTGCGATGACTAGGTCATCTATATATGAGTATATTGATTGAGGAGTCAAATGAAAACATTTGATCTTAGGTAATACTCATCGTTTAAGCACAAGTGGGGTTACCACTTTTACATAAAGCATTGTTGTGTTCACACCATTAGAGTTGCTTTAGCTCAATTGATTAGAGTAAAGCTCCCCCTAGATGTGATATCCCCCCTAAGAGGGATGAACTAACCTTGGGTTTTGTCGATGATGACTTCATGTAGATGTTGAAGATGTGGAAGCTCAATGTTGATGTAGATCATTTGGAGCAATCCATTGGAGTGAGTTGCACTTTCAATACCTACACGGGTTAGTCCCACAAGCTACAAACAAGAATATCCATAGACATAGAGTGATGTACACATAGATGATGTCCATGAAAGAATTAGGTTACCTTGTCCCTTGTCTTACCAACAAGAGGGTTTGTGACTCCTTGAACTAGTGCAAGATGTGGAAGTTGTTTGCACTTGTCCTTGCCAACATGATATGAGTGTAGTACATTGGCAGAGTCACCCTCAAGAACTCTCTAGTTCTTCTTCTTCGGGATCCACATCATCTTGATGGGAATCCTTAGAGTTGTAGTCGTACTTGATGTAGTCTTGGGAGCCACTTGACCAAGGCCTTAGGAGCTTCCTCCAATGCATCAATCTCCACTGGAAGCTTGTCCTTGCCCTTTTGCTTGTGGTCTTGTGGTGGAAGATCATCTTGTCCCTTGGAAAGAAATAGGATCATACTTCTCTTGTTGAGGAACAAAATTCGTCTTGGGGTATTGATCTTCTTCCCACTCAACTCCATTGGCATTGAACTTTCATTCAAAACCAATACCGTGATTCTTCCGGTGCCTTCCTTGCTTGCGTACAATTTCCTCAAATTGCTTACTCCCGGCAAGGCTCTTGTAAACACCTTTCTCTATAATTCCCTTCAATAAGCTATTTTATTTCTCAAGTGTAACTTGGCTAAGAGAATCATTAGTGGAATCAGGAGAACTACTAGAAGCAATAACATTGGATTTGACATGATTATTGTTACTACTAGAAGAAGAATCTTTATTACTCTTGTTGCTAGATTTTACTTGTGGCATATAAGTAGACAAGAGTAAACGCTTGGCAATGTAAGAAGAACTTTTCTTGCGAAGATCATCATTGATTGATTTTAAGAACCCATGCTCTTGCTCAAGGTTGAGCTTTTCAAAGTGTAACTTATCATGAGTCTTTAAAAGCTCTCGATGATTTTCCAATGTAGTTTCAGGAGCTAACTTAAGAGTGTAATGATGATTTTCATCGAGAACTTCAATGAAGAATTGAGCCTAATGATGATTTTCTAACTTCTTTCCTTGCTTCTATTCTTGTTGAACTTGTTGAAGTTCTTCACCATTAGGCTCAATTCTTCATTGAAGGCTTGTTTCTCACTTGATGATGTAGGAGCATCACATGAGGCTTTGTAAGCACCACTAGACTTGTTGTGAAGCTCTTCCTTATCCTTGAGTGACATCTCATGAGCAACAATTCTTCCAATGACTTCTGTTGGATTGAGATCTTTGTAATTGGGCATCATTTGGATCAATGTGCACACGGTATCATATTTTCCATCCAATGCTCTTAGGATCTTCTTGATGATGAATCTGTCAGTCATCTCCTCACTTCCTAAGCCGGCAATCTCATTTCTGATGAGAGAAAGACTAGAGTACATTTCAGTGACACCTTCACCATCCTTCATTTTGAACTTGTCAAGTTGACTTTGAAGCACATCCAATTTGGATTCCTTGACGGAGTCGGTACCCTCGTGCATATCAATCAAAGTATCCCAAATTTCCTTTGCATTCTCAAGACGGCTGATTTTGTTGAATTCTTCGGGGCACAATCCGTTGAAGAGGATATCACAAGCTTGGGAATTGTATTACAGCATCTTCAACTCTTCCATGCTAGCTTCACGGTTCGGTTCTCTCCCATCAAAGAATTCACCTTGCAAGCCAATACACACAATAGCCCAAACGGTGGGGTTATGTCCAAGAATATGCATTTTCATCTTATGCTTCCAACTAGCAAAATTAGTACCATCAAAGTAAGGACCTCTACGGTGGTAATTTCCCTCGCTAGACGCCATACTCTCCTAGGTTGTGAAACCAAGACTATGATCACCAAAAGCTATGGAAATCAAGGAAAATGGAGACCAAAGCTCTGATACCACTGGTAGGATCGAAAGTATTTCTAGAGGGGGGTGATTAGACTACTTGACTAAATAAAAATCTAGCCTTTTCCCAAATTTAAGTCTTTGAAGATTTTAACAACTTAGCACAAGTCAAGCAATCAACCTACACATGCAAGTCTAAGAGTATAGTAGCAGAATGTAAAACATTTGCATATGAAGGTAAAGGGAGGAGTTTGGAGGGAGCAAACACAATGTAGACATAGAGATTTTTGGCGTGGTTCCAATAGGCGGTGCTATCGTACATCCACGCTGATGGAGACTTCAACCCACGAAGGGTAATGGTTGCGCGAGTCCACGGAGGGCTCCACCCACGAAGGGTCCACGAAGAAGAAACCTTGTCTATCCCACCATGGCCATCGCCCACAAAGGACTTGCCTCACTAGGGTAGATCTTCACAAAGTAGGCGATCTCCTTGCCCGTACAAACTCCTTGGTTCAACTCCACAATCTTGTCGGAAGCTCCCAAGTGACACCTAACCAATCTAGGAGACACCACTCTCCAAAAGGTAATAGATGGTGTGTTGATGATGAACTCCTTGCTCTTGTGCTTCAAATGATAGTCTCCCCAACACTCAACTCTCTCTCACGGATTTGGATTTGGTGGAAAGATGATTTGAGTGGAAAGCAACTTGGGGAAGGCTAGAGATCAAGATTCATATGGTTGGAATGGAATATCTTGCTCTCAACACATGAGTAGGTGGTTCTCTCTCAGAAAATGTATGTTGGAAGTGTAAGCACGTTCTTATGGCTTTCCTTACTAATGAAGGAAGGGTGGAGGGGTATATATAGCCTCCACACATAATCTAACCGTTACACACAAATCGCCAAACTCGGTGTGACCGAATCATGAAACTCGGTCAGACTGATTTAGTTCAAAATGTGAACGTTAGGCTTTTCGGTGGGACCGACATGTCAACTCGGTGGGACCAATTTCTTTAGGGTTAGGGCATAGCGTAATCTCGGTGAGACCGATTACACAAACTCTGTGGGACCGATTTTGGTTATAAGCTAACCAGAGAGTTGTCCAGGCAAACTCGGTGGGACAGAATCGCTCATTTCGGTGAGACCGAAACGTTACGAAGGGGAAACAGAGAGTTTGCATTGCAAACTCGGTGGGACCGATCGCTCATCTCGGTTGGACTGAAATGTTATGAAGGGAAACAGAGAGTTTGCAATCCCATCTCGGTGAGACCGAGATCCCTATTCGTGAGACCAAAGTGACTAGGGTTTCTGGCAGTGGCTATGTCAAGTGAACTCGGTGGCGCCAGATAGATCAAGTCAGTAGGGCCAAGTTTGACTTTTGGTTTGGGACATATGTGGATATGAGGAAGTGGTTGAGGGCTTTTGGATCATATCACTAATCTTTTTGAGCAAGCAAGCCATTAAGCAACACCTCATCCCCTTTTAATAGTATTGTCTTTCCTATGGACTCAATGTGATCTTGGATCACTAAAATGAAAATGTAGAGTCTTGAGCTTGAGCCAATATGTGTCCTTAGCACTTTGAGGGGTCCACATTCCTAATCCATGCCATGCCAATCATTGAACTTTCTGAATTGATCATCTTGAAATAGCATTAGTTCAATGAGCTATATGTTGTTCGTAATTACCAAAACCACCCAGGGATAGTTGCACTTTCAACCTTGCTTGGTGATAATGTGCCACTATGTGAATGTCTTGATGAACAAATTGCTAGAACTAAAGCTTTTGTGAATGTTGAAACTGATGAAATTGTTGAAACTGATGAAGAGCTTGAAACTGAAAAAATCTTGAAACACCTATTAGACCTAGTTCTCCTAAATATGAATTGCTTAAGGTACCGGAAGGTTATGTTATGGATGAGGAGACAACTAGAGACATTCTTGCTTGAAGGGATATAGATGATCTAGAAAAATTATTATGAAAGTATAAAGAAAAGACTTTGAATGCTAAAATGAAATGTGATCCTTAGTTTGCTACTTCACCTATCTTTGTTGATGATAAGGATTATGAATTCTCTGTCGACCCAGAGTTAATTACTTTGGTTGAATCTGATCCTTTCCATGGTTATGAAACTGAAACTGTTGTGGCACATCTTACTAAGTTGAATGATATAGCCATCCTTTTTGCTCATGATGAGAAGATTCACTATTATTATATTCTCAAATTATTTATTTTCTCATTAAAGGGTGATGCTAATACTTGGTATAATACTCTTGCCCCTGGTTGTGTGTGTAGTCCCCGGGATATGATTTGTTACTTCTCTGGAAAAAAGCATGCTCATAAGAAACAAGTTGCCTTACATGAAATATTTAACTTTGTGAAAATTAAAGAAGAGAGTCTCCCACAAGCTTGGGGGAGGCTTCTCCTTTCTTAATGCTTTGCCTGATCATCCTCTTAAGAAAAATGAAATACTTGATATCTTCTATAATGGACTAACCGATGCTTCTAGGGATTTCCTAGATAGTTGTGTTGGTTGTGTTTTTAGGTAGCGGACTATTGGACAAGCTGAAGAACTATTGAATAACATATTGAAAAATTATGATGATTGGACTCTTCCTGAACCACCGCTTACACCTACTCCGAAGAAGAGGGGCATCTTATATCTCAGTCCCGAAGATATGCAAGAGGCAAAGAAATCTATGAAAGAGAAATGTATTAAAGCTGAGGATGTTAAAAATTTACCTCCTATTGAAGAAATACACGGGCTTGAAACACCACCATTGCCTAAGGTGGTAGAGGTAAATTCTTTAATGAAATTCAGTGATAATGATAATCCTTATAATATGCATCCTAATCAATGCCTTTATGAGTTTGACAATTACATTAGAAAGCAAGAGCACTTCAATGCAAATGTTATGAAACAATTGAAATATAATTATGATATGATTGCTCGCTTGAGTGACTTGTTTTCTAGAATTACCAATGATGTTAGAGGTGTAGGAAAGCATGCCTCTATGGTTCAAACTCAACTAGACCAAGTTGCTAAATCTCAAAGAGAGTTGCTTGATGAAATGAAATAATATAAATGACTTTGCTGTTAGAGTAGCCACTAGAGGAGGTAAAATGACTCGGGAACCACTTTATCCTGAGGGACACCCAAAGAGAATTGAACAATATTCTCAAAGAGTTAACACTGATGCACCAAGTCCTTCTAAGAAGAAAAAGACGGAGAAAACGCATAGGACTTTGCATGCTTCTAGTGAACCTGAAGTAGAAAAACCTCCTGATGCTACTAATGATGTTTCTATTTCTGATGCTAAAACTCAATCTGGTAGTGAACACTCACCCTCTGATAATGAAAAACATAATGATGAGGTTCATGAAGACACTCAAACAAATAATAAAGAACCAGATAATGATGTTCAAATAGAACCAACTGTTGATCTTGATAACCCACAACCCAAGAATAAAAGGTATGATAAAAGAGACTTTGTTTCTAGGAAACACGGTAAGGAAAGGGAACCCTGGGTTCAAAAACCTATGCCCTTTCCACCTAAGTGAACTAAAAATAAAGATGATGAAGAATTTGAACGCTTTGCTGAGATGACTAGGCCAGTCTTTTTGCGTACACGCTTGACTAATATCTTAAAAATGCCCCCTTATGCAAAGTACATGAAAGACATCATCACCAACAAGAGAAAAATACCGGAAGCTGAAATCTCCACTATGCTTGCTAATTATACCTTTAAGGATGGAGTACCTAAAAAACTTGGAGATCTGGGAATACCAACTATACCTTGCTCCATCAAAAGAAGTTATGTGAAAACTTCTTTATGTGATTTAGGAGCTGGTGTTAGTGTTATGCCTTTCTCTTTATATAAAAGACTTGACTTGAATAAACTAACACCTACTGAAATATGTTCGCAAATGGCTGACAAATCAACTGCCATACCTATTGGTATTTGTGAGGATGTGCCCGTTGTTGTTGCTAATGTTACTATTTTAACTGACTTTGTTATACTTGCGATGCCCGAGGACGACAACATGTCGATTATCCTTGGTAGACCCTTCTTGAACACTGCAGGGGCTGTTATTGATTGCAATAAAAGCAAGGTCACTTTCCACATCAATGGTAATGAGCATACGGTGCACTTTTCCAAGAAACAATTTCAAGTGAATGGTATTAATGTTATTGAAACATCTTCGACAATCACTATCGGAAGTTTTCAGCTACCTATACCTACTGTTAAAAAGAAATATGAAATTCTTATTGTTGGAGACACTCATATCCCCGTTGAGGTAACTTAGTGTTCTACGGAAGTTCTTCGGTTTCATGCTAATCGGAAGTGGATGTTAATAAGACTTGATCAACCTTATTAATGAATCATTTTTGAAAGCTATGATATTGATGAATCTAGTAAGCACTACCTTCTGTCCCTACCTTTTGTTTTTTGTTTTTATCAATAAAATAAAATAAAATGATTTGTTTTGTTTGCTTTTTGAATTTCCCGTGCAATAAAAAATGACCCAAAAATAAAAGTTCTCAGAATGCTCTAAAAATTATAATATGATTTTTTCTGAATATTTAAGATTTTTTGTGTGCAAATAACACCAGGTGGGCACAACCCACCTAGGCGTGCCAGGACCCCCAGGCGCGCCGTGGTGGGTTGTGGTCCCCGCGCGGGCCCCCCCCACTTATATATTCATCCCACATCACCACCTACCTCCAGAAAAAAACACCATTGCTCTCTCTCTCTCTCTCTCTCTCTCTCGTGTTCTTGCTCTCAAACCCGTGGATTTCGATCTCTTTGCTCGAAGCTCCATTTCCGAAACTGTTTCGGGGGATTGTTGCTTGGTATATGACTCCTCCATTTGTCCAATTAGTTTTTTCTTTAGTGGATTATATTTTGAATAATTAGTTACTCTTGGTGCTGTTGTAGATGGGCTTGCATGATGAATTCTTAGAGTTCTAAGTAGTTTGAATGCTTGATATGGTCTCTATGCATCCCTATGAGTAGTTGATATCAATCTTGTGAAGTTTTGTTGATAAAAAAATTTGTGACCCAATTTTTTTCAGAAAATTGTATGCAAATATGATGAACCTCTTTGGGAGGAGTTCTTAGAGGAGGAGGTCCTCGGAGGCATCTTCTAGTAGCAGCTCCGTTCATCGGTCTTATGTTGAACCAAGTGAAAGTTCTATACGAGATGCTGCCACCAAATCATGTTTATGGCCATGCAACGATTATATGGTGTGTGTGGGCATTGAGGAAGAATTTGAGCAATATGTTCACAATGCCGAGCTCGGTCCCTACATTTCAGATAAGTGCAACCAACACCTCACCCTCACTGAATCATTTACTAAGGAATTTATATTCCATCCTCGTGAGTCTAGGGTGTCGTTTAAACTATACGATAATCCATTTACCATATATGTAGAAAGATTTGCTCACCACTGCAAACTTCCATTTTGGGGCTCGCTGGACGAACCTCTTAGATCTGAGTATGAAACATTCTTGACTAGCCTCTGCTGTGGTGAGACTAGATGAGTGACACAAGGTAGAATAAAGAGCATTCATTTTCCCTCCATTCAATACTTTGCACTTTTTAATGGGAAATGCATTGTAGGCAAACAAGATTGTTGTACACTTTGTGCTCCAGACTTGAGCCACATATGCACCGCTCTCACCGGTGACCAAAGTTATAACCTTGGAGCGATTGTTGCACGCAGGTTGCAATACAACGCTGGTAGTGGATATTTTTATGGTGGAATTTATGCCACACGTTTAGCAAGAGAGCTGGGTGTTTCACCTTGGCCTTTTGACCCCATCTTACCCACGCGGTGCTTGGACTTTGATGCTATGAAATATCATAAAATACTTAGTGGCGAACCCCATAATTTTACTTATAACCCGTTGTTTAATAAAAGGTCTGTTGTGGATACCTTTTTGACTGTGCCTACTTTTTTGATGTTCACAACAAGGGAAGATATTATGTTCTTGAGAGCAAGGCCCGAGCACATAACGCAGCAGTTGTGGCTGCATGGCAGGCTGAGGCGTCTGCACCCAGAGCCTCCATGAGCTACCACTCCGGTCACTATGCATGCTACTGAATGTGATTACCAAGTTAGGCCAAAAGCCTAAGCTTGGGGGAGTACGTGTTTCCACCGACAATACATTCATGTTCACACATTTCATTCTAGTTGTCGGTGTCCACACTTTTTTATTGTATTATCCATGCTAGATTTATTTTCTCACTTTCTTCTTGTGTGTTTGAAAAACTCTAAGAAAATACAAAAATATTTCCTGCTTCTTTATGATTTTTCTTTGTAGTGTAGTTAGTTGTAATATTAAAAAGAAAACCCAAAAAGATTTCCTTGTTCTTCTTTTACTTGTTGCGAGCTCTCCCGTGTAAATAGTTTTTCTTGTTTTTGTTTTTCTTCCTTTAATTTGCTTTCTTTCAGAAAACCAAAAACTCCAAAAATATTTCAGTGTGTTTCTCTGAATTTCGTTTCTTTTTATTGAGTCGTACCAAGGAGAAGACCATGATGAAATTGTTAAGTGGCTCGCACATGCATTATTGTTGATCTAACTGAGAGCCCATATTACCTTGTCTTCTCCTTTTGAATAAAATGTTTGCAGATTCCAGCTTAGTCCACGGCACTGTTGCACTATTATTATTTTCATATCATTCGGTCGTGCAAGTGAAAGGCAATAATGACGATATTTGATGAACTGGCTGTGGTAGAGAGAAATGGGTATGAACTCGACTTGTTCTGTTTTTGTAAATATGTTTAACCTAGTATCCATGATTCGGCCTATTATGATTAAACATGTTTGCAATGACCCTTAGAGATTATAGTTACTCATGCCATGCTTAAGTAACTAGGAGTGGATAATGATTTATCTTGGATGTCAACATTGCGTTAAAATGATTGTGATGTAGTATGATGATATGGTATCGTCCTCTGAATGTTTGAGTGGCTTGACTTGGCACATGTTCATGCATGTAGTTGAATCCAAACCAACATAGCCTCTATGATATTTATGTTCATGGTGTTCATACCCTAGTCATGCTAGTATCCAATGTTACTTATGCATGATGCATGTTCATGACCGTTTTCGCTCTCTAGCTGGCCACTTCTCAGCCTAATTGCTAGCCTTCGCCTGTACTAAGCAGGAATTATGCTTGTGCATCAAAACCCTGAAACCCAAGTTATTCCAGATGAGTCCATCATACCTACCTATATGCGGTATTATCCTGTCGTCCTAAGTAAATTTGCATGTGCCACCTCTAAAAACTTCAAATAAATATCCTTTTTGTGTGCCTGGATTGTTCATAGAGTGACAGGAGGTAGTCAGTATCTTCCATGCTAAGAGGTTTATTCTCATGATGAGTGTTGATTTACTCGTCCTTGCATGAGAGGGGTGGTAATAGGGATTCCCAGTCCCGAACTCAAATTGCAAATGATTAAACAAAACTCCCCTAGGACTATTGTTGCTATGGACGGCACCCGTTGTTTCGGACAAGCCGTGGAGTGTGATTATTGCTGGAGGGGGAGTAAACCTTTACTTTTATCACTTGGGAACTGCCACTAATGTGTTTAACATGGAAGGTACCAATAACTAATGGTTGCGAAGTAAACAAGAAGGGTGCATTTGTCAAAATTTCATTTACCTCTATTTTAAAAACTTGAGCTCTGGCACCTCTACAAATCACTGCTTCCCTCTACGAAGGGACTATCTATTTACTTTTATGTTGTGTCATCACCTTCTCCAATAAGCGCCAGAACCTGAGAGCACTATTGCCATCGGCATGCATTGTGTCTAGCTAATGTTGGATGCATCATGACTGGATCTTTTCTACCATGAATTACAATGTTTAGTCATTGCTTGAACTGTGGAGGTGCTCTGCATTTATGTTTTCTGGTCTCAGAAAGGGATAGCAAGATACCACTATTGTCATATTATATCATGGTTGTTTTGACAAAGTGTTGTTATTTGAGACATCTTATTATTGCTCGCTAGTTTATTATGCTATTGATATGAGTTAATATAATTTCTAAGAGTTATTGTTGACATGGTTAGTTATAATCTTGGATGAAAACCTGGGTGCTACTTAAGCTTATTTATGTAAACAAGAGCAAAAGAGTTCGTAAAAGTTTTTCTTTTTCACTTTCAGTTTATCAACTGAATTGCTTGAGGACAAGCAAAGGTTTAAGCTTGGGGGAGTTGATAGGTCTTCGTCGTATCTACTTTTCCTAATACTTTTCCTCTTGTTTTGGACTCTAATTTGCATTGAACTGAAACCTAATCACTCTTTTTCTGAACAAATGACTACTCTTACAACAAAATAGAAACCTTGAACACAAGACTCTTGCGAGAATTCAAGAAAGTGTGGTTGCTCACAGACAACTAGTGAACATGTGACTACTCTTACAGCAAAACTAGACCCCTTTTCTGCTAAACATATGCCTACATTTGCAGCAAAACTGAAACTTGAATACAGGACTGTATTGTGCGCATTGAAGAAAGTGTGGTTTCTCACAAACAACTAATGAAATAGTGTTTCTCTATGTATTTATTAGTTGTTAGAAGGGATAGAGATGAATTGGTGGAATCGTTGTTTATCACTTAAGCCTCGTGGGCATATATATAGGAGTACAATGACCAACTTGGAGTACAAGACAAGGCAGGAACAAATCCTAGTCTATCCTATACTTCCTAATAATCGTAATACTCAACATCCCCCAGCAGTCACAATGGTAGTGACGCAAACGGTGAGTGAGGGAGTCCTGGATTATGGGGTCTTCGGACAGCCGGACTATATCCTTTGGCCGGACTGTCGGACCATGAAGATACAAGATTGAAGACTTCGTCCCGTGTTCGAATGGGACTCTCCTTGGTGTGGAAGGCAAGCTAGGCAATACGGATATGTAGATCTCCTCCCTTGTAACCGACTCTGTGTAACCCTAGCCCCCTCTGGTGTCTATATAAACCAGAGGGTTTAGTCCGTAGGACAACACACAATCATACCATAGGCTAGCTTCTAGGGTTTAGCCTCTACAATCTCGTGGTAGATCAAGTCTTGTAGTACTCATATCATCAAGAACAATCAAGCAGGACATAGGGTATTATCTCCATCAAGAGGGCCCGAACCTGGGTAAACATTGTGTCCCCTGCCTCCTGTTACCATCTGCCTTAGACGCACAGTTCGGGACCCCCTACCCGAGATCCGCCGGTTTTGACACCGACATTGGTGCTTTCATTGAGAGTTCCACTACATCGTCATCATAAGGAGGGATGGCTCGTCTTGTTGTCAAGGACAACATCACCTCTGGGGGAGCCCTGGCTATAGGCCAAACTCTCCGAATAGGCGGCTTCGTCATGACCGCCCGCTCGGCCGCTGCGCCGACGATGACTTCTCGGGTCATCGAAAATAGCCTCCACATCGGCTCGAAATTCGCCGAGCAGATGGATCCAATGGAGCTCTCCTCTTTGAACAAGCTCTTGGATCGCATCGCCGCTCTAGGAGTCGCTACTGACTACGACCGGATTGGGCTTAAACCCGACCAAAGGGAGATTAAGTCTCCGACGGTCACCCATCAAATAGCGGTGGTGGAGGAGCAATGCGGCGATTCTCCCTCTACCCTGAGGATGAACTATGTCCAGATTCCCAAGCACTCCTAGCCGGATACCTACTCACGGGAGGACATCACCCTAACCCTGAACCTAGAATCAGGTCGCATACCGAACCCGCGGGGCAACATCACGGAGCCCGAACTTCCAAGATCGGAAACTCCCATGCCCCAAGATCTCAGATTGGGTCAAGGTCTGGACTTAAATCCACCCACCCACCCAGATACAAGCGATTTTTCCCACATTAGGCAAGCGCCCCAAGAGACAGTACATCACTATTGGGCCAGATTCCTCCTTGTAATGAACAAGGTCAAGGACTGTCGCGAGGAAGATGCAATTTCGTTCTTTTGCAACAATTGCACGGACAAGGGAATCCTCAATGCCATATGTCGCCGTGACATAGCACACTTCGCTGACTTGGCGGCCATAGTACGGAAATATTGTGCGATGGAAAGCGCCTGGAAAACCCAAACACAATTTTGGGATAATCCTGCTCTGACAAAACCCCCTGTCCGTA
Source organism: Triticum dicoccoides (assembly GCF_002162155.2). Lineage (NCBI taxonomy): Eukaryota > Viridiplantae > Streptophyta > Magnoliopsida > Poales > Poaceae > Triticum > Triticum dicoccoides. The sequence goes on along the minus strand of NC_041392.1, from coordinate 270,596,772 downwards.
CTAAAAGGGTGCACTCTCATAAGTCGCCCGACTCAATTACAAAGAAGCAAAATCCCACTACATGGCATGGAACCGTATTGGAGGGATGGCTTAACGGGCCCTGCAAAATTCATAGTACAGCGGATACCATATCAACACATAGCGTTAGAGCATGTTGGGTACTCCGGCAGGTGGCCAAGAGAGGTGAGGATCTCCTCATCCAAAATACCTCAGAACACCTTCCCGTGGATAACAATACGGTATTGATGGTATTCGAGACCTTCGCCTCAAATAATAGGCGTAAGCGAGCACTCCACAGCCTTGCCGAAGTCTGCCACGTGGCAACAATAAATCCATGGAGCGACACGGCTATTACCTTCAATGCCAGTGACGAACCTAAATTCCGAACAGCCCGAGCACCATCCGCTTTGGTCCTCAGTCCAATTGTGGATGGCTTTCGCCTCACTAAAGTGCTCATGGACGGCGGCAGCAGATTAAACCTCATTTATGAGGAGACTCTTCAAAAAATGGAAATAGACAGCAACCGTATTGAGCAAAGCAGCACGACCTTCCGAGGAATCATGCCCAGTCGGGAGGCACGTTGCGCTGGGAACATCACACTAGATGTGGTATTCAGCACTCTGGAGAATTACAGGTCCGAAGAAATCACATTCCAAGTGGCCCCGTTCAGTAGAGGATACCACGCCCTTCTAGGGCGGGAGGCATTCACGATTTTTCAAGCCATACCCCATTACGGGTACATGAAGCTCAAAATGCCCGGACCCAATGGAATCATCACTCTAGCTAGTGATCCGGACATAGCACTCCATGCCGAGAACAAAACAGCCGCACTGGCCCTCGAGGAATTATCCGAAGCCCTTGTGGCGGAGGAGTTAACCGCGCTGCGCTCCACAGTGGACAGGGACGGCGTGATACTAGACAAAAGATCCAAGTCCACCTCCTTTAAACGAGCGGATGAAATAGTCAAATTCCAAGTCCATCCAACGGACCCCACAAAAACAACATCCATTGGGGCACAGTTAAACCCCGCGGTAGACGCCGCACTACGGGAGTTCCTGCGCGAGAATTGGGACATATTTGCCTGGCATCCTTCCGACATGCCAGGAATCCCACGCAGGCTGGCCGAGCATAGCCTTAACATTCTAAAAGGATTCAAGTCAGTCAAGCAGACTCTTCGGCGTTTCTCCGAACCTAAGCGACAAGCCATGGGAGAGGAGCTAGCCAAATTACTGGAGGCCGGATTCATTAGAGAAATAAAGCATCCGGACTGGCTATCAAACCTGGTGATGGTGCCAAAGAAGGACAGATCCTAGCGCCTATGCGTCGACTTCAAGGACCTTAATAAGGCTTGCCTAAAGGATCCCTTCCCCCTCCCTCGCATCGATCAAATTATCGACGCTACCGCAGGACACGACTCATTGTGCTTCCTCGACGCATACTCCGGTTACCACCAAATTAAGATGGCGGAGTCTGACCAAGCCGTGACGGCATTTATCACCCCATACGACCCCTTCTGTTTTAACACAATGCCCTTCGGGCTCAAAAATGCCGGCACAACGTATCATCGCATGATTCAGACATGTCTGGAAAAGCAGATCGGCAAAACAGTGGAGGCATACGTCGACAATGTGGTCGTTAAAACCAGACACGTCGACTCCTTAATAGACGACTTGAGGCTCACGTTCGACAATCTCTGAACATACGACATTAAGCTCAATCCGGAAAAATGCGTTTTTGGCGTACCCGCCGGAAAGCTCCTGGGCTTTATCGTCTCCAGCAGAAGAATTGAAGCAAATGCGGCCAAAATCCGGGCTCTGTCGCAGTTGGCTATCCCAACTGACCTCAAGCAAATCCAGAAGTTAACTGGATGTGTGGCGGCTTTAAGCCGCTTTATCTCCCGATTAGGAGAAAAGGCACTACCCCTTTATCGCCTTCTTTGGCGCACCGAACACTTCGAGTGGACGGACGTAGCCACGGCCAGATTGGAAGAAATAAAAGCCATCCTGGCCACCAACCCAATCTTGGCCGCGCCAAATGTCGGCGAACCAATGCTATTATATATAGCGGCAACTCACCAAGTTGTAAGCGCAGTGTTCGTTGTCGAACGAGAGACGGATGGACATAAATTCCCACTTCAAAAGCCGGTATATTATGTATCCACCGTCCTCACTCCATGCAAATAACGGTACCCACATTATCAAAAGATAGCATACGCGGTATTCATGGCATCCCAGAAACTACAACACTACTTTCAAGAGTGTTCAATTACGGTGGCCTCCGAAGTACCACTCAACGACATAATAAAGAACCACGATGCCATGGGCCGGATTGCCAAATGGGCTATCGAGCTCCTCCCGTTCAACATAACATATAAACCACGGCGAGCCATTAAGTCGCAATTACTGGCCGATTTCGTAGCCGAATGGACAGAAGCCGAACTCCCTAAAGAGTATGGCGCATACTCTAATTGGATCATGCACTTCGACGGCTCTAAAATGCTGGCTGGTCTGGGGGCTGGCGTCCTCCTGACGTCCCCCACAGGAGATACAGTGCAATACGTGTCGGATTTCAGGTTCCGGCAGACCCTTGAGGTTCGAACACTGGGGTGCGCGCGGAGATTTCGCCTCCTACCTACCTGCTCCCCTCCGCCTCGCTAAGATCTAAGCTATGGAAAGAACAACACGAGAGACACATGGTTTATACTGGTTCGGGCCACCGTTGTGGTGTAATACCCTACTCCAGTGTGTGGCGTGGTGGATTACCTCTTGGGCTGATGATGACGAACAATACAAGGAAGAACAGCCTCGCGAGGGTCTGCTCTTGGCTGGGGCGATGAACTGCTGGGAGGAGTTCAGTCACCCTTCTCTCTCTCTCTCTCCGATTGTCGATGCCCCCCTCCCCTGGGGGTGGCTAGTCCTATTTATAGAGGCCCTGGTCCTCTTCCCAAATATCAAGCGGGAAGGGAGCCAACAATGGCGGGCTAATTTGAAGGGGGACAGCTAGTACCAGCTATCCTGACAAAAGTAGTCTTCGCCTACACAAAGCTCTGGTGGTGACGCCGTCTTGGGCTCCACAATGACCTCCGTCTTGCCGTCCTCCTGGTCCTAGTCTTGTTGCACCGAAATGGCAACCTTTGCCTGATGCCTCGGTACTCCGCAGCTGCGCTTGCCCCCTTTGCACCAAATAGGAAAGAAGGACACTGCACGGGCTGGCACCCGCCTGGCACCCTTGGTCGTCATGGCTTGCGTCACGGGCACCTCGTGAGCCAGCCTGATGAGGCCATGCCTGAGGAAGCTTCGCGTCATCCGCCCCGCGAGGCTTGGCCCCTCGCGAGCCAGCCTGATGAGGCCATGCCTGAGGAAGCTTCGCGTCATCCGCCCCGCGAGGCTTGGCCCCTCGCGAGGGTCTTGGGTCTATGTTGGTGAAGATGGGCCGTGTTGGGCCCCCCTTTGAGCCACGCTGCAGGCCGCAGGCAGGCAAGTCTGGGGACCCCCGTTCCCAGAACGCCGACAGTAGCCCCCGGGCCCAAGGCGCGCCCGATCTTGGCCGTGCAGGGAGGCGAAAGGGCAAGAGCGAAGCCCCGCGGGCCCTAACAGCCTGCGGTCTTGGGCGCCGCGTGGCGGTTGATTGGACATGGGCGTCTCCACTTCCCCATGGCACCTCGGCAACTGCACGGGTTGGACAAGTCCCTGCATGCAAAGCGGGTCATAATTACCTGCGATCGTGGGGGCCGTCAGTTGGCCCTTGCCAGCTATAAGTACGGATCGGCGCGCGCCCTTCTAGTTCATCCCCCCTTGCTTCTCCTTATTCTTCATGGCCCCGTCGAGGAGGTTCTCGGACGCAGAGAAGGAGAAGGCGCGCCAGGTTGAGCCTGCCTCTCCCCCGCCCAAGCGCGGCCGAGGGCGCCCTCGCAAACATCCTGTGGCCACCACGGCAGCTCCCCGCGGCCGTGGAGGCGATTTTCAGCACGACGACGGGCGGATTACTGCGGCCGGGGGGCGCGCTCCGGTCGTGCGTCCACCTAGGCCGCGCTTTCGCACTGCAGAGGTGCTACCGGAGTTCGTCGTGTGGTCGGCGGAGCCGACTAGCACCCGGCTTCCGCTTCCTCGCTTCCTCCTCGGCGACCTCCCGGCCGGCGCCCCGGGAGGCCTCTGGCTTCAGGCCAACGGCTGCTGCAGCCGGGCCTCATGGGCTTCACTGGAGGTCTCCGCATCCGGGAGCCTGGCCCTAGCCCGCGGTTGGCAGACGTTTGCCCGCGCGCGTGGCCTGAGCCGTCGCTGCACCCTGCACTTCAAGTTTGACGGCGATGCCACCCTCTATGTGAGGGTGTTTGGGGAAGATGGTCACCGCGCAGGATGCTGCCCCGAGGACGACGACCGCGGTCGGGAACCCAGCTCCGGTGATCATGGGGAGGACATCGCTCACGTGACTAGCGGCGCTCGGGGTTCCCCAAGCTTCTCCGGTTCTTCTTCAGGCGGCAACTCTTCCAGCGGTGGCAGCAGTCAGCCTCCACGCCGTCGCATCTGCTTGGGAGGTGGTAGCGTGTCTGCCCGCCGTCGCGCCCCAGTGAAACGCGAGAGGGAGTCTGCCTGAGCCCCTGAGGCAGCTCGAGTCTTCCCTGCAGGCCGGTGTGAGGCGAGCTGCGCCTGATCTGTTCTTTCTTTTCCTTTTTCCTGCGTAAAAAAGACAGTAGTGTGGAGCCCCGCGGGGGCGTGTTTGGGTTATTGCTGTTAATCACCGTTTTGCTTCTGTTATCGTGCCTTCCGGCTACGTGCCCACGTGTGGATAGTTCCCGGCCCCAGCCGTGGGGGGCGACCGACCCAGGCCCTGTGTTCGTGTCGCGGTGCCCGTGGGGCACGGACTGGAGGGGTGCTCCTGTAATGGACCCAGGTCGTGAACCCTTTGAATGATTAGGACAGGAACACTCGCGAGGGCGCTCAGCTGTCCCCCCCCCCCCTCGCGAGGCCTTGCACAAGAGAAATCGAGGCAGGAGAGTGAAAAGTCAAAGAACCACAAGCCAAAGACGGCAACAACTTCAATAAAACTTCGAATGAGAAGGAACAAACCAACTGTGGAAAGCAAATGAAAAGCCGCGTGCGGCACCTAATCTAGTCTTCGACGTCTTCTCACCAGCGCGGAGCTAAGTGCTGCCACTGGGCGTGGGAGGGAGGCCCCTGGCCTGAGGCCGGCGCTCCTGAGACTCCGGGGCGTGTACAGCCCCAACTCATTATTACGTGAGAGTGTCACGGGCGGCTAGCTTCACAGGCGTTGGCCTTCTTCACAGGCTCTGGGCCTTTTCCAAAACGCGACATCTTCACAGGCATTCGCCTTCTTCACAGGCTCCGGGCCTTTTCCAGAACGCGACAGATTCACAGGCATTCACCTTCTTCACAGGCTCTGGGCCTTTTCCAAAACGTGACAGCTTCACAGGCACTCGCCTTCTTCACAGGCTCTGGGCCTTTTCCAAAATGCGACAGCTTCATAGGCATTCGCCTTCTTCACAGGCTCTGGGCCTTTTCCCAAACACGTAAGCTTCACAGGCATTCGCCTTCTTCACAGGCTCTGGGCCTTTTTAGGGGTAGAACCTCCGGAGGTGCTGGATGTTCCATGCGTTTTGGACCGGCACCCCCTCCTGAGTCTCCAAGCGCGCGGAGCCGGGCCTGGAAACATGAACAACTTTGAACGGGCCCTCCCACATGGGAGAGAGCTTGTGCAGCCCCTCCCTGGAGAGAACCCGCCTGAGCATGAGGTCTCCTACCTCGAGAGTTCTGGGGCGGATGTTGCGGCAGTGATATCGCCGCAGTGCTTGTTGGTACCTCACCGCTCGCAGCGTGGCTTCTCGGCGACGTTCCTCCCCCAGCACGAGGTCCATCCCCCGCATGGCATCCTGCTGCGCTTCGTTGAACGCCAGGACCCGCGCGGAGCAACGTTTGACCTCGTGAGGGAGGACCACTTCGGCTCCGTAGACCAGGAAGAACGGGGTCTCTCCAGTCGGCTTGGTCGCGGTTGTGTGGATGGACCACAACACGGACTGAAGCTCGTCGTACCAACCTCTGCCGCAGGCCTCCAGCTTCTTCTTGAATGTCCTGGTCTTGAGGCCCCTCAGGACCTCTGTGTTGGCTCGCTCGGCCTGGCCGTTGCTTCGGGGGTGCGCCACCGAATCATAGCATATCTGCGTTCCAAGGTTAGCACAGTATGTTTTGAAGAGGTTACTGGTGAACTATGAACCGTTGTCCGTGATGATGCGGTTCGGCACCCTGAACCGGCTCACGATGCCCTTGATGAACTTGACCGCGGAACCCGCGGGAATGGTGCAGACAGCCTCTACTTCAGCCCACTTGGTGAACTTATCCATGGCGACGTAGAGGTAGAGGTAGCCCCCTGGCGCCCGAGGAAACGGGCCCAAGATGTCCAGCCCCCAGACTGCGAATGGCCACGAAAGGGGTATAGTCTGCAGGCCTCCTGCTGGCTGATGGATCTGCTTGGCGTGGAACTGGCAGGCCTCACAAGCTTTCACTAGTTCGACGGCGTCATTGAGCGCGGTGGGCCAATAAAACCCACTGCGGAACGCCTTGCCGACGAGGGTCCGTGATGATGAATGATGTCCACAGTCTCTGCCGTGTATATCTTCCAGCAATTCCTTCCCTTGCTCCCTGGAGATGCAGCGCAGGGATACATCGTTTGGTCGCTTCCGGTAGAGCTCCCCATCCTTGATGCAGTATGCAGTGGCCTGGCGTGCCACTCGCTCCGCTTCCTCCTCCTTCTCCGGCAGGGTCCCTTGTGTTAAGTAACTCCGGAGCTCCGTGATCCAGCATCCCTCCTGAGGTTCCATCGTCAGGAGAAGGCATGCTCCTGAGGCCGGGCCACAGGCCGGAGCTCCTGAGGCAGGTGGCTGGGGGAGCTTCTCCCGAGGCTGAGCTGTGTTCGACAATGACGGCAGGGCTGAGGGCTTGAAGAGCCGCTCCTCGAAGATGCCAGGCTCCTGAGGTAACCGTCTGGATGCCCGTTTGGCGATGTCGTCGGCCTCCTGATTGGTGCCACGGGGCACATGCTGCAACTCCAACCCCCAGAACTGCTTCTCCATCCTGTGGACCTCCGCAAGGTAGGCTTCCATGTGCTCATCTTTCGGCTCGTACACCTTGTTGGAGAAATTGACAAGGAGCTGCGAATCGCCCTTGATGGTGAGGCGTTTCACCCCCAGGGCAGCTGCGGCCTTCAAGCCCGCTATTAAACCTTCATACGCTGCTATGTTGTTGGAGACCTTTTCACCTTGCTGGAAACAGAGCTGCACAGCATAGTAGAGCTTGTCCTGAGTGGGCGATATAAGCACCGCCCCAGCCCCAGCGCCATGCCTAGAGAACACCCCATCGAAGTACATGACCCAGCCTTCTGGCGCCTCGCTTCCCAGGGAGAGGGACCGATCCTCGTCGGCCTTGAGGCCTGGTGCCTCCATCCATTCTGCCACAAAATCCGCCAACGCTGCTCCCTTGATGACTCTGGTCGTGCTGAATTCGAGCTGAAATGCTTGCAGTTCTATGTTCCACTCAACGACCCTTCCAGCTGAGTTAGGGCTCCTGAGCACTCTCTCCAGGGGGTATGACGAGATGACCTTGATGGGGTGACCCTGAAAATAGTGCCGCAGCTTGCGCGAGGCCACCAGTAGCGCGAGGAGTTTCTGAGGCATGGGGTACCGTGCCCTCGCATCCCGCAACACCGTGCTGACAAAGTACACCGGGTGCTCGACGAGGTTGGGTGCATCAGTGCTGGCGGCTCCCTTCGGAGAACATGGCGCCTCTTGAGGCGATGAGGCCTCCTGAGGCTGGCCATCTAGGGGAGGGGCCTCTTCCGCCTCCGGTGCTCTCCTCTGCGGCGGCTGATCCTCCTCAGCCGCGGTGGCGGTTTCTGTGGGCCTTCCTTGTTCCTATTCTGCCTTGTCCCGGGCTGCTGCTGCGGTTTTGATTCGACGCTCCTCTCTAACCTCCACCAGGGCTGCGCTGGCAGAGTACGGAGTGGCGGAGAGGTAAAGCACCAGGGGCTCTTGAGGGCGCGGAGCCACCATGACCGGTGGGCTGGTCAGGTATCTCTTGAGATCCTGGAACGCCTTGTCGGCCTCTTCAGTCCACTCAAAGGGCCCCTTTTTCTTCATTAGCTGGAAGAAGGGCAGCGCTCGTTCCCCCAACTTGGAGATGAAGCGCCCTAGTGCGGTCACGCGCTCAGTGAGCTTCTGCATTTCTCTGAGGGTCTTTGGCGGGCTCATGTCTTCCACCGCCTTGACCTTTTCCGGGTTAGCCTCAATGCCCCGGTGGGACACGAGGAAAACCCAAGAGCTTGCCCGAGGGGACTCCGAACACACACTTCTCTGGGTTGAGCCGTAGATTCACTGCGTTGAGGCTCGCGAAGGTTTCCTCCAGGTCTTGTATCAGGGTCCTGGCCTCCCGAGACTTTACCACAATGTCATCGACGTAAGCTTCAACATTCTTCCCGAGCTGCGGGCCCAAGGTGATGTGCATCAGCCGCTGAAAGGTCGCCCCTGCGTTACGTAGCCCGAATGGCATGCATGTGTAGCAGTACACCCCACACGGGGTTAGGAAGGCTGTCTTTTCGATGTCTTCTACCGCCATATTGATCTGGTGATACCCAGAGAAGGCATCCAAGAAGCATAGCAGGTCGCATTCCGCGGTGGAATCGACGATCTGGTCGTTGCGCGGGAGCGGGAACAGATCTTGCGGGCATGCTTTGTTGAGCGGGAACGGACCCGGGGACAAGTCGTAGACGAAGGAACGCGTCGGTGTTGTCAGCACTGGGCATGCGTAGATGAACAAAGACAAAGTTGACAAAGCGCTGCACCAGGCTTGCCAGGCCTGGGGACACGCCGTGGATGAAGGCACGCATCAGTGTTACCAACACCGGGCATGCGCAGACAAGGGACCTGCACAAGCTATACGCCATGTCGAGGTTCCGAAGTGGCCAGCAGAGAAGGAGACTCGACAACGGTTGTGGAGCTAATTGGCGTGGGGCTGATGTCACCCACGGTGGTCAGAGTAGACGAAGTGCTTGGGGAAGATGACGGCGACGTTGCCGACGAGCTGGTGTTGGACGAAGACGAAGGGGGTGGACGGGCGGTGGTGGCTAGGTTAGGAGCGCGGAGGCGATGCTCGAAGTAGGTGAAGAACCCGACAGCATGACGAAGGTCGGCATGGACGGTGGCGTTCCGGCATCAAGTAAGGCAGCGCGGTGCATACCACAGGAAGTCGACGCGCGAGGACGATGGAGTGGACCCCGGGCCACTGCGCTACAGCCCGAAGGGGCGACACATCGGTAGCAGGTAGGTCGGGGCGATAGTGGGAAGACCTTGGGGCGGTGGCGGGGACCGCAGACCGCGGCGTTACAGCCCGAAGGGGCGGCGCAGCTATTGGTGTCAAAACCGGCAGATCTCGGGTAGAGGGTCTCGAACTGTGCGTCTAAGGTCGATGGTAACAGGAGACAAGGGACACGATGTTTACCCAGGTTCGGGCCCTCTCTATGGAGTTAATACCCTACGTCCTGCTTGATTGATATTGATGAATAGGAGTATTACAAGAGTTGATCTACCTCGAGATCGTAATGGCTAAACCCTAGAGGTCTAGCTTGTATGGCTATGATAATGAGTCTCTCCTATCCGAACTAAGTCCTCTGTTTATATAGACACCGGAAGGATCTAGGGTTACACAAGGTCGGTTACAAAGAAGGGAATCTACACATCCGGTCGCCAAGCTTGCCTTCCACGCCAAGGAGAGTCCCATCCGGACACGGGTGCAGTCTTCGGTCTTCGTATCTTCACAGCCCATCAGTTCGGCCCATGGCCAACAGGCCGGACGCCCGAGGACCCCTTAGTCCAGGACTCCCTCAGTAGCCCCTGAACCTGGCTTCAATGACGAGGAGTCCGGCGCGCAGATTTGTCTTCGGCATTGCAAGGTGAGTTCCCTTCTTTCCGAACTCCAAGACAGTCTTCGGTCGTACCGATGTATCTAGTCATGTAACCCACACCACACACAATCATAGAGAGAATATAATATCTTACGAATCCAATCTGCTGATAATTTTTTTACAATATGACATCACGTTGATGACCCACAAGTGTAGGGGATCTATCATAGTCCTTTCGATAATTAAGAGTGTCGAACCCAACGAGGAGCAGAAGGAAATGATAAGCGGTTTTCAGCAAGGTATTCTCTGCAAGCACTGAAATAGTAGGTAACAGATAGTTTTGTGATAGGATAATTGGTAACGAGCAACAAGTAAAAAAGTAAATAAAGTGCAGCAAGGTGGCCCAATACTTTTTGTAGAAAAGGAAAAGCCTGGACAAACTCTTATATGATATAAAGCGCTCCCAAGGACACATGGGAATATCGTCAAGCTAGTTTTTATCACGTTCATATGATTCGCGTTTGGTACTTTGATAATTTGGTATGTGGGTGGACCGGTGCTTGGGTACTGTCCTTACTTGGACAAGCATCCCACTTATGATTAACCTCTATTGCAAGCATCCGCAACTACAACAAAAGTATTAAGGTAAACCTAACCATAGCATGAAACATATGGATCCAAATCAGCCCCTTACGAAGCAACGCATAAACTAGGGTTTAAGCTTCTGTCACTCTAGCAACCCATCATCTACTTATTACTTCCCAATGCCTTCCTCTACGCCCAAATAATGGTGAAGTGTCATATAGTCTACGTTCACATAACACCACTAGAGGAGAGACAACATACATCTCATCAAAATATCGAACGAATACAAATTCACATGACTACTAATAGCAAGACTTCTCCCATGTCCTCAGGAACAAACGTAACTACTCACAAAGCATATTCATGTTCATAATCAGAGGGGTATTAATATGCATATAGGATCTGAACATATGATCTTCCACCAAATAAACCAACTAGCATCAACTACAAGGAGTAATTAACACTACTAAGAACCCACAGGTACCAACCTGGGCTTAGAGACAAGAATTGGATACAAGAGATGAACTAGGGTTTTGAGAGGAGATGGTGTTGGTGAAGATGTTGATGGAGATTGCCCTCTCCCGATGAGAGGAGCGTTGGTGATGACGATGGCGATGATTTCCCCCTCCTGGAGGGAAGTTACCCCGGCAGAACAGCTCCGCCAGAGCCCTAGATTGGTTCCGCCTCGTGGTGGCGGAGTCTCGTCCGGAAAGATGGCTTATGATTTTTTACTCATCGAAAGACTCCATATAGCAGAAGATGGTCATCGGAGGGCCACCAGGGGGCCCATGAGGTAGGGGGTGCACCCAGGGGGGTAGGGCGCGCCCCCACCCTCGTGGGCAGGGCGTGGACCCCCTGGTGAACTTCTTGCACTCGTTATTTTTTATATATTCTGAAAACGACTTCCATGAAGTTTCGGGACTTTTGGAGCTGTGCAGAATAGGTCTCTAATATTTTCTCCTTTTCCAGCCCAGAATCCCAGCTGCTGGCATTCTCCCTCTTTATGTAAACCTTGTAGAATAAGAGAGAATAGGCATAAGTATTGTGTCATAATGTGTAATAACAACCTATAATACAATAAATATCGATATAAAAGCATGATGCAGAATGGATGTATCAACTCCCCCAAGCTTAGACCTTGCTTGTCCTCAAGCGAAAGCCAAAATCGAAAAATATGTCCACGTGTTTAGAGATAGAGGTGTCGATAAAAATAAAATACGGACACGAGGGCATCATGATTATTCTTAGAACAACAACTTATATAATTCTTGTCATATGATCTCTTGTGCTAGAGTAACAATTCAATCACAATTTCAAGTATGAATCATAAACTTCATTGAAAACTAACAAACTATAATCTCAGTCATTGAAGCAATTGCAATTTATCATAATATAGGAAAGATTCAATATAAGAGCTTTTCAGCAAGTCCATATACTCAACTATCATATAGTATTTCACAATGGCTAACACTCACACAATACTTATGGGTATGGAGTTTTAATCGGACACAGAGAAAGATAGGGGCTTATAGTTTTGCCTCCCAACGTTTTACCTCAAGGGTAATGTCAACAATAATAGTTCATGAAAACTCACATCCAATTAGCCATATATACCAGGATCTTTCCAACATGTTGTGCTTGCCAAAAGATAAATTGTAAAAAGGAAAGGTGAAGATCACCATGACTCCTATGTAAGGTAGGAGATGAAAGTAAAATATAGGCCCTTCGCAGAGGGAAGCAGAGGTTGTCATGCGCTTTTATGGTTGGATGCACGAAATCTTAATGCGAAAGAACGTCACTTTATATTGCCACTTGTGATATGGACCTTTATTATGCAGTCTGTCGCTTTTATTTCTTCCATATCACACGATCGTATAAAGCTTATTTCCTCCACACCAATCAATCATACATATTTAGAGAGCAATTTTTATTGCTTGCGCCGATGACAACTTACTTGAAGGATCTTACTCAATCCATAGGTAGATATGGTGGACTCTCATGGCAAAACTGGTTTAAGGGTGTTTGGAAGCACAAGTAGTATCTCTACTTGGTGCAAAGGATTTGGCTAGCATGAGGGGGAAAGGCAAGCTCAATCATGTTGTATGATCCATGACAATATAATTTATCTCAGATGTAAGAGAACATAACCCATTACGCTGTCTTCCTTGTCCAACGTCAACTCTTTAGCATGTCATATTTTCATGAGTGCTCACAATCATAAAAGATGTCCAAGATAGTATATTTATATGTGAAGACCTCTCTTTCTTTATTACTTCCTATTAATTGCAATGATGACCAATACTATGTTTGTCAACTCTCAACAACTTTTATTCATCATGCTTTTTCTATGTGAGCTCATTACTCTCCATAATATCCATATGATCTCTTTAATTCTTTTTATTCTTTCTCTTTTCTTTTATTCACTCAAGATCATGGCAAAATAATCAACCCTTGAATCAACACTAATCTTTATTATATATAGCTCACGGACTCGATTACATAGAAGGATCATAAAGCAAAACTCACAACTAGATCATACTAAAAGCTTTATACTACTAGATCAAGATACTACCAAAAGGATCGACCTAAGAAAAACGGTAAAGATAGAAGTGATGGTGATACAATACCGGGGCACTCCCCCAAGCTTGGCAGTTGCGAAGGGGAGTGCCCATACCCATGTGATTATGTCTCCTTTGTTGGTGAAGAAGTTGATGGTTTTGTTGATGGCGTAGGCTTGTCGTCCTTCTTCCAGGGTATAGGCTCACCATCATAGAAGGATGATCGAGTCTCCTGAAACCTCAAATCTGCAGCCAAACTCATCCTCTTGAATCTATATTCATACTCACAGTTTTGATTTTGCAGGTCATAGATCTGGGCTTGGAGGTGCTCGATTTTCTCATGAAGCTTGAAGATGGCCTCCCCAATGTCCTTGACGTCTAGATTGTGGTTGTTGGTGAACTCTGTGATCATAATGTGATTGGAATTGAGTCTGCGCTCCACCATCTCCTGACACTTGAAAACTTCTTGCTCCAATGCCTCGAGCCTTGCCTCCGTGCTTCCGTTCTTCCTGGGCCCCTCAACATCGCGGATGTGCAACAACCCCTCACGCATCTCAATGGTTTGAGGATGTTTCAGCACTTCCGCGTGGTAGGGTTTGATGACCTTCTCGAAGAACTGGTCCTTGGGGGCACTTGAAGAAGACATGACGACCTGGATCTGTCAAAAAAACAGCTCGAAACAAAGACAGGAGATTTTTGCGTGATACGGGAGTCAAAACCTCCGGGAGATTATATAATGAATTTTTACCGACCAAAATATGTGTTCTATAAGAAAACGGAGTCCGGAGAGCACGCTAGGTGCCCACGAGGTAGGGGGCATGCCCAGGGGGTAGGGCGCGCCCTCAACCCTCATGGAGGCCTCGTGTCCTTCCCGGACTGCTTCTTATTTTTCTATTTTTCTAAATATTCCAAAACGGGGAAATATTGCCATAAAAATTGTTTTGGATTCGGTTTACTTACCGTACCACATACCTATTCATTTTCGGAGTCTGAAGCGTTCCGAAAAGTGTCCCTTATGTATTCCTCCGGGGTTACGGTTTCAATAATATTGGTTTCAACATTTATAGGATTACCTGAGATATAATGTTTAATTCCTTGACCGTTCACCACCTTCGGATTTGTGCCTTTAAAGTTGTTGATTTTTATGGCACCAGAACAATAGACCTCCTCGATAACGTAAGGACCTTCCCATTTAGAGAGAAGTTTTCTTGCAAAAAATCTTAAATGAGAGTTGTATAGCAATACATAATCACCTACATTAAACTCACGCTTTTGTATTCTTTTGTCATGCCATCTTTTAACTTTTTCTTTAAATAATTTGGCATTCTCATAGGCTTGGGTTCTCCATTCATCAAGTGAGCTAATATCAAATAACCTCTTCTCACCGACAAGTTTGAAATCATAATTGAGCTTTTTAATAGCCCAATATGCATTATGTTCTAGTTCTAGAGGTAAGTGACATGCTTTTCCATAAACCATTTTATACGGAGACATACCCATAGGATTTTTATATGCAGTTCTATAGGCCCATAATGCATCATCAAGTTTCTTGGACCAATTCTTTCTAGATCTATTAGCAGTCTTTTGCAAAATTAATTTGAGCTCTCTATTTCTCAATTCTACTTGACCACTAGACTATGGGTGATAAGGAGATGCAATTCTATGATTAACATCATATTTAGCAAGCATTTTACGGAAAGCACCATGAATAAAATGTGAACCACCATCAGTCATTAAATATCTAGAGACTCCAAACCTTGGAAAAATAACTTCTTTAAGCATCTTAATAGAGGTGTTATGATCAGCACTACTAGTTGGAATAGCTTCTACCCACTTAGTAATGTAATCAACAGCAACTAAAATATGTGTATATCCATTAGAGGCAGGAAAAGGTCCCATATAATCAAAGCCCCCAAAATCAAATGGTTCAATAACAAGTGAATAATTCATAGGCATTTCTTGACGTCTGCTAATATTACCAATTCTTTGACATTCATCAGAAGATAAGACAAACTTACGGGCATCCTTGAAGAGAGTAGGCCAATAAAAACCGGATTGCAATACCTTGTGTGCAGTTCTATCTCTAGCATGGTGTCCTCCATAAGCCTTGGAGTGACACTTGTGTAGGATCTGTTCCTTTTCATGCTCAGGTACACAATGTCTAATAACACCATCTACTCCTTTATAAAGATGTGGGTCATCCCAAAAGTAATGTCTCAAATCATAGAAGAACTTTTTCTTTTGCTAGTATGTGAAACTAGGTGGTATAAATTTAGCAACAATGTAATTAGCATAATCAGCATACCATGGAGCAGTATGAGAAGCATTTATGACATTTAATTGTTCATCAGGAAAGCTATCATCAATAGGTAGTGGGTCATCAAGAACATTCTCTAGCCTAGACAAGTTGTATGCAACGGGGTTCTCAGCTCCCTTTCTATCACTAATATGCAAATCAAATTCTTGTAGCAAGAGAACCCATCTAATAAGTCAAGGTTTAGCATCTTTCTTTTCCATAAGATATTTAACAACAGCATGATCAATGTGAATAGTTACTTTAGAATCAACAATACAAGGTCTCAACTTATCACAGGCAAATACAACTGCTAAGAATTCTTTTTCAGTAGTAGCATAATTTCTCTGAGCATTGTCTAGAGTTTTACTAGCATATTGAATAACATTTAGTTTCTTATTAACTCTTTGCCCTAGAATAGCACCTACAGCATAATCACTAGCATCACACATGATTTCAAAAGGTAAATTCCAATCAGGTGGTTGAACAATAGGTGCAGAGATTAATGCTTTCTTAACTATTTCAAATGCTTCTACGCAATCATCATCAAAAACAAATGGTATATCTTTTTGTAATAAATTAGTCAGAGGCTGAGAAATTTTGGAGAAGTCCTTAATGAACCTCCTATAAAAACCGGTGTGACCAAGGAAACTTCTTATACCTTTGATGTCCTTGGGACATGGCATCTTTTCAATAGCATCAACCTTGGCTTTATCAACCTCAATACCTCTTTCAGAAACTTTGTGCCCCAAGACAATACATTCATTAACCATAAAGTGGCACTTTTCCCAATTCAAGACAAGATTAGTTTCTTCACATCTCTACAAAACTCGATCAAGGTTGCTTAAGCAATCATCAAAAGAGGATCCATAGACGGAAAAATTGTCCATGAAAACCTCACAAATCTTTTCACAAAAGTCAGAGAATATAGCCATCATGCATCTTTGAAAGGTAGCATGTGCATTACATAAACCAAAAGGCATACGTCTATAAGCAAAAGTACCAAAAGGGCAAGTAAAAGTAGTCTTTGATTGATCATTGGCTGACACAGGTATTTGAGAGAAACTAGAATAACCATCTAGAAAGAAAAAATGTGTATGTTTGGATAATCTTTCTAGCATTTGATCGATAAAAGGTAAGGGGTAATGATCTTTTTAGTAGCTTTATTTAGTTTGTGGAAATCAATTACCATCTTATAACCTGTAATAATTCTTTGCGGGATCAACTCATCTTTATCATTGGGAACGACAGTAATACCTCCCTTCTTAGGGATACAATGGACAGGACTTACCCACTGACTATCAGCAACGGGATAAATTATACCTGCCTCAAGAAGCTTTAGTATTTCCTTTCTTACCACTTCCTTCATCTTAGGATTCAGCCATCGTTGATGATCATGAACTGGTTTGGCATCTTCCTCCAAATTTATTTTGTGTTGACATAGAGTGGGACTAATGCCCTTAAGATCATCAAGAGTATATCCAACAGCAGCACGATGCTTCTTCAGAGTTTTCAATAATCTCTCTTCTTCAAGCTCTGAAAGGTTAGCACTAATAATAACAAGATATATCTTTTTCTCATCAAGATAAGCATATTTAAGAGTATCAGGTAACGGTTTAAGCTCAAACATGGGATCACCCTTGGGTGGAGGAGGATCCCATTGGATTTCAACAGGCAAATTGTGTTTCAGGATGGGTTCCTGTTTAAAGAATACTTCATCTATTTCCCTTCTTTCATTCATAAACATATCATTTTCATGGTCTAGCAAATATTGTTCTAAAGGATCACTAGGAGGTACGGCAATAGAAGCAAGACCAATAATTTCATCTTTACTAGGTAATTCCTCTTCACGGTGTTGTCTATGAAATTTAGAGAAATTAAATTCATGAGACATATCACCTAAACCAATAGTAACAACATCCTTTTTGCAATCTATCTTAGCATTAACAGTGTTCAAGAAGGGTCTACCAAATATAATGGGACAAAAGCTATCTTGTGGGGAACCAAGAACAAGAAAATCAGCAGGATATTTAGTTTTCCCACACAAGACTTCAACATATCTAACAATTCCAATTGGTGAAATAGTATCTCTATTGGCAAGTTTAATTGTGACATCAATATCTTCTATCTCAGCAGGTGCAATATCATGCATAATTTCTTTGTATAAGTCATGAGGTATAGCACTAGCACTGGCACCCATATCACATAAGCCATGATAACAATGATCTCCTATTTTAACAGAAATAACAGGCATGCCTACCAAAGATCTAGGTTTATCTGTAGCACAAGGTTTAGCAATTCTAGCAGTCTCATCATGGAAATGAATATCATGCCCATCAATATTATCAGACAAGAGATCTTTAACAATAGCAATATTAGGTTCAACTTTAACTTGCTCAGGAGGTGTATAAGTTCTAATATTGCTTTTACGAACCACAGTTGAAGCTTTAGCATGATCTTTATCCTAACAGGAAAAGGTGGTTTCTCAACATAAGTAGTAGGAACAATAGGATCATTATAAGTGATAGTCTTTTCTTCAACTTTAATAGGTGTAGCTACTTTTACTTCTATGGGAGGATGATATTTAAACCACTTCTCCCTAGGGAGATCAACATGAGTAGCAAAAGATTCACAGAAAGAAGCTACTATCTCAGAGTCAAGTCCATATTTAGTGCTAAACTTACGGAAAACATCGGTGTCCATAAAAGATTTAACACAATCAAACTTAGGTATCATACCTGACTCCTTACCTTCGTCGAGGTCCCAATCTTCAGAGTTGCGTTTAATTCTTTCCAATAAATCCCATTTGAATTCAATAGTCTTCGTCATAAAAGAGACATCACAAGAAGTATCGAGCATGGTGTGATTGTTATCAGAAAGCCGAGCATATAAATTTTGAATAATCATTTCTCTTGAGAGATCATGATTGGGGCATGAATATAACATTGATTTAAGCCTCCCCCAAGCTTGAGCGATGCTTTCTCCTTCGCGAGGCCGGAAATTATATATATAATTGCGTTCACGACGAACAAGATGCATAGGATAAAACTTCTGATGAAATTCCAATTTCAATCGTTTTTAGTTCCATGACCATGTATCATCACATAGCCTATACCATGTCAATGCATCTTCCTTCAAATATAAAGGGAAGACCTTCTTCTTAATAACATCTCCAGGTACACCTGCAAGCTTAAATAATCCACAAACTTCATCCACATATATTAAGTGCTCATCAGGATGCGTTGTTCCGTCTCCTAAGGATTAGCTAGCAGTTTTTCTATCATACCCGAAGGAATTTCAAAGCATACATTTTCATTTTCAGTTGGTTCAGTAGGTTGAGGAGAAACTCTTTGCTCTACTGGTCGGGGTGAAGATACCCCGAACAAGCCCCTCGGAGGATTACTTTCCATAGCAACAAGTGACAGTAAATTTCAGCACACTATATAAATTTTTCCTTACCAAATTCCACCTACCAAAGGCGCTTCACACCCCGGCAACGGCGCCAGAAAAGATTCTTGATGACCCACAAGTGTAGGGGATCTATCATAATCCTTTTGATAAGTAAGAGTGTCGAACCCAACGAGGAGCAGAAGGAAATGATAAGCGGTTTTCAGCAAGGTATTCTCTGCAAGCACTGAAATAGTAGGTAACAGATAGTTTTGTGATAGGATAATTGGTAATGAGCAACAAGTAAGAAAAGTAAATAAAGTGCATCAAGGTGGCCCAATCCTTTTTTTAGCAAAGGACAAGCCTTGACAAACTCTTATATGATGTAAAGCGCTCCCGAGGACACATGGGAATATCGTCAAGCTAGTTTTCATCACGTTCATATGATTCGCATTCGGTACTTTGATAATTTGGTATGTGGGTGGACCGGTGCTTGGGTACTGTCCTTACTTGGACAAGCATCCCACATATGATTAACCTCTATTGCAAGCATCCGCAACTACAACAAAAGTATTAAGGTAAACCTAACCATAGCATGAAACATATGGATCCAAATCAGCCCTTACGAAGCAACGCATAAACTAGGGTTTAAGCTTCTGTCACTCTAGCAACCCATCATCTACTTATTACTTCCCAATGCCTTCCTCTACGCCCAAATAATGGTGAAGTGTCATGTAGTCGACGTTCACAGAACACCACTAGAGGAGAGACAACATATATCTCATCAAAATATCGAACGAATACCAAATTCACATGACTACTAATAGCAAGACTTCTCCCATGTCCTCAGGAACAAACGTAACTACTCACAAAGCATATTCATGTTCATAATCAGAGGGGTATTAATATGCATATAGGATCTGAACATATGATCTTCCACCAAATAAACCAACTAGCATCAACTACAAGGAGTAATTAACACTACTAGCAACCCACAGGTACCAATCCCGGGCTTAGGGACAAGAATTGGATACAAGAGATGAACTAGGGTTTTGAGAGGAGATGGTGCTGGTGAAGATGTTGATGGAGATTGCCCTCTCCCGATGAGAGGAGCGTTAGTGATGACGATGGCGATGATTTCCCCCTCCCGGAGGGAAGTTACCCCGGCAGAACAGCTCCGCCAGAGCCCTAGATTGGTTCCGCCAAGGTTCCGCCTCGTGGTGGCGGAGTCTCGTCCGGACAGATGGCTTATGATTTTTTTTCCTCATCGAAAGACTCCATATAGCAGAAGATGGTCGTCGGAGGGCCAACAGGGTGCCCACGAGATAGGGGGCGCGCCCAGGGGGGTAGGGCGCTCCCCCCACCCTCATGGGCAGGGTGTGGACCCCCCTGGTGAACTTCTTGCGCTCAGTATTTTTTGTATATTCTGAAAACGTCTTCCGTGAAGTTTCAGGACTTTTGGAGCTGTGTAGAATAGGTCTCTAATATTTGCTCCTTTTCCAGCCCAGAATCCCAGCTGCCGGCATTCTCCCTCTTTATGTAAACCTTGTAGAATAAGAGAGAATAGGCATAAGTATTGTGTCATAATGTGTAATAACAACCTATAATACAATAAATATCGATATAAAAGCATGATGCAAAATGGACGTATCACACGTCTGCCCGGACACTATATCGAACCGTTTTGTCTGCCATCCCGTGTTTCGAGATGCGGTTTCCATTGGCACATTTTGTCAAAGCAGAGATCGTGTCCCCTTATTACGGGATTCTCATCAATACGGGCGTGGGTAACCCAACCGTGCCGTTTACACATCCCTTGGGAATAGGCGAGTTTTAAGGCGAGCAGGAAGGCGTTTGATATTCATGGCTTTTATAAGGGGATAAGGATTCGTCCTCACTCTCCCCTTCCTTCTCCTTCCTCTGCCCATCCATTCTAGAGCTCTAGCGCCCAGGCCCTAGCTTCCCCCGCCAGAGAAAACACTCCAACCATGTCCGGACCTGGAGCTGGTGGCAAGTGGATGGCTTCTTCTGTCAAGAAGAAAGACATCAAGGAGCTTCGAGAGGCCTGATACCTGGCCAAGGAGATCCTTCACTGTCTCCCGGCCGAAGGACAGATCGTCCCTACCCCAGAGCCCCATGAGAGGGTTGTATTTCTCGCACATTTCATCCGTGGGTTGGGATTTCCTCTCCACCCATTTGTCCATGGACTGATGTTTTACTACAAGCTAGACTTCCATGATATAGCCCCCAACTTTGTCCTCAACATCTCAACATTTATAGTCGTTTGGGAGGCTTTCCTCTGTATCCCGCCTCACTTCGTCCTATGGCTGAAGACGTTCAATGTAAAGCCGAAGGTGGTGAGAGGCCAACAGGCAGAGTGCGGAGGCGCCATGGTGGGCAAGATGCCCAACATCACATGGCCCGAAGGCTCCTTTGTGGAGACGGTGAAGGGGTGGCAGTCGGGGTGGTTCTACATCACCGAGCCGCGCGACACCAACTGGGTGGCGGCCCCCGAATTTCGATCCGGAGCTCCGCTGCGGCTCACCTCCTGGCCAGAGAAGGGCCTCGCCTGGGGCTCTTCGAGCGAGCTGACTGGGCTCCATACATGCGTTCAGAACATGATAACCAAGAGGATCAAACTCGTCAAAGTGATCCAGGTTATCCTCATTCGCCGGATCCTTCCGTGCTAACGACGGACTTGCTATTTGTGGGACTTCGATCCGGCCAAGCACCAGATGCTACTAGAGCTCTTCGGCACAACGCACGAAGATATCTGGAAAGTGCTCTTCAAGGCCAGCGAGACACCACCGCCCACGACCGAAGATCATGGGCTCAGCTTAAAGCGTCAGGCCAATTCGGTAAGTTCTTTCATGTATTCAAGGTATAGCCTTTACTGGCATATTTTGGGGAGGAGTCTAAGCCTTCCTATCAATTTTCAGGCCTGGATCGACATAGCGGGGCGGATTAATTGTCCAGCTCCACTTCCCGAAGATGAGGAAACCCCACTCCTAACGAAGATGCTATTTTCGGCGCCTTATGATGTGCCGGAGAAGAAGGCCAAGAAGACGGCCAAAGGGAGAAGGAGTGGCCTTCGCCAAAAGGGTGCTTTGGACATGTCGTCCGAAGACGAGACTGACTCTTCGGTCGCCGAAGACAATGGCAAGGAGGAAGAAGAAGGCGGCTTCCCCCGAAGGGGGGAAAGAAGAAAAGAGAGGCATCCACAAATCTAGAGGCGAAGGCGCCCAAGAGGGGGAAGGGCTCCCTTGCGGATAACTCCGCATGGGATGTCAAAAGCAGTCCGGAGCGAATGCCTCGGACCAAGCCTCGGGCTGCCTTGTAAGTACCAAAACCCTATGCACCTCCCAATACCCGGCCTTTCCAGTGTATAATATTAATATGTTTAAGCTATGCCATTACAGTCCGGCCCGTGATAGCTCCCCGCGATCCTCGACAGAGGATTCGCTAGACTCAAAGGAGATGGCTAGCATGTCTCCGTCGCCCACTCATTCTGCCTCACCCAAGGGTGATGACGAGGTGGCATCCCAAAGGATCTTCCCAGACCAGGGGGAGGTTCTAGAAATCGTTAAGGTGGCGCTACAGGATGACTCCTCGGCTGCCGGACATATGGGGGAAAAGCCCCCATGGGGACTGGCAGTGGGGGGCAAGCTCTCTTTGGCCCTTAGCCGGATACCATTCCGGAGACCTACATGGCTCCGGAGTCTAGCGAACGGCCTTCCTCAAAAGAAGGAGGTGTGTTTGTTCCACCGATGACCTCTGTCCAACCAGAGGCACCGGACAATCTACTGGAAGCGCTGCGAGGCGCCTCCATTGTGGATGAGCACCGTGTCCTTATGGGTACGGTGATCGAAAAGGCTCAGTCCGCCAAAAGCGGACTGACCGAGGCCTACACTAGCCTTTTAACAGGCTTTGAGGTAACAGTTGTAGAAAAAATATCACAATGTGGATAGTAGCCCCTGATGCTCTGTTCGGTGTCCGGAAAGGAAAAGCCGAACCGGGGATCAAAATAATTTTCGCATGAGTCTAACATAATATGTCTATGTGAATAAGCAGGCATCGCTGCTGGATGTTGCCGCTCACTCTGCGGAGGTCTCTGGACTGAAGCAGAACCTGGAGCGGGCCGAGAAAGAGCTCGGCCTCATGAAGAAGCAGCTAGAGGACAACAAAGGTATGCAGTACCATGCGTGTATGTTTAGGAAGGATGAATGGTTCGTGCTGACTAAAGTGCCATGAACTTTATTAGGGGCCACGACCGAGGTGGCGGCCCTCAAGAAGGCATTAGAGAAGGCCGAGGACAACGCGGCCAAGGAACGCACCGCGCGCGAGAAACACGAGGCCCGGGTCGGCGAGGTTCAGCAAGAGCTCCATGACGCCGTCAAGAAGTGCGGGTCCGTGGAGCGTGATTCTAAGACGCAAGTGTCCGAACTTGCGAAGGCCCTCCAGAGCGCGCAGGAGGCTCGAGCCGAAGCCCAGAGCGCCCTTCAGGAAATCCAGGCGGCCCGAAAGATCGCGGCAGGTAAGGCTTTCATTATGCAAAGCAAGTCTGTGAAGGAAGCGTTCCTTTTACTTACCTGAATTTGGAGCTCTCCAGGGGCGTTAAAGGATTTGCCGCGCAGCGTATTAGACGCTGCCGAGTTCTATTGAGCCGAGGAGGGGAGTTCTACAGAGAAGTTGTTCTGGTCTCAATATCTTGTGTCCGAACATCCGGTGTCCTTCAGCAACCAGCTGAAACAGCTGACCGAGCTGCATAAGGCGGCCGAGCTAGCCGTGAAGGAACTAATAGTCCGACTATGGCCTGCCGCGCCGATACCTAGCAGCTACTTCGGACTTGTGAAGCAGCTTGTTGATGCCTGCCCCCGGCTTGAGGTTATAAAGCGGTCGGTCTGTATCGAAGGTGCACGGATGGCCTTTGCCCACGTCAAAACGCACTTGGCGAAGATGGATGCCAAGAAGCTAATAACCGAGGGGCCACCTGAGGGCAAGGAGCACCGCTGACCCGAGTTGTATTTTGATGGTGTCCTGGAGGGATCCCGCATTGTTGTGGATCACTGTGCGAAAGACACTATCTTTGAATGAATGTATGCGATCTCCCTCTGCCTTGTATGATAAAACAAAGTGTTTATGCAATATAATGCTTGTTATGTTTTTAAATTTTTACTTCTTGTGCAGCCGTGTTGTATGAAATCTGAGGGTTAACCAGTCGTCGCTTCTGCCCCATGTAGGTAGTACGGGGGTGTTCGGGATGGAATCTAAACAATCTTGATCCAATTAGATGGTCCTTGAAGGAGTTGTTTAGTGCAACGAACCAGGCAACCAGACTATGCGGCTATAACGCCCTCACTTAGCCATAGGAGTGCGACAATAAAAACATGGGCGCAGCCCCTAGTATCTGAACTAGAGTGCTATATGCGGCTGATTGGGAAGTACCAATCGTTCGCGTAATGCGTAAGAAATCTCCAACGATTTGCAACCTCCGAATAGCTGACCGGCTCTTGCCGCATCATGACAGTTAGTTTTCGGCTTTCTCTACTGAGGTGCTCCTTTGGATACACCAAGGCACAATCGCAATAGTTCTCCCTTTACTACATTAGCCGATATAGCGAAACGTAAGGTAGCAAGCATAGGAGCCGGGCAACCCAACTATTGACCAAAGACATGATTCAGAGCCAATGCATATAATGCTAAATTCGAGTTGCCGAGCTATACTTATAAAAAGTGTTCGGACTTTTGTTGCCGTAATGTGGGGTGCTATGAAGCCCTTGGCAAGCATCGAGGATACCAAAGTGTATAGGTGCTATCTGATAGGATTATCCACATGGGAGCTGGAAAAAAAAGAAAACAGAAAAGGTACGAAGGTAAAAAGCTGGAGTCCTACAACTCCAGTTGAGGGAGTCCTGGACTAAGGGGTCCTTGGGCGTCCGGCCTGTTATCTATGGGCCGGACTGATGGGCTGTGAAGATATGCAGACCGAAGACTGTACCCGTGTCCAGATAAGACTCTCCTTGGCATGGAAGGCAAGCTTGGCGAACAACAAATGAAGATTCCATCTTATGTAACCGACTCTATGTAACCCTAGATCCCCCCGGTGTCTATATAAACCGAAGGGTGTAGTCTGAAAAGGATATACCCAATACCTTAGTCATACAGGCTAGACTTCTAGGGTTTAGCCATTACGATCTCGTGGTAGATCAACTCTTGTAATACTCATATTCATCAATATCAATCAAGCAGGACTAGGGTATTACCTCCATCAAGAGGGCCCGAACTTGGGTAAAACTTCGTGTCCCCTGTCTCCTGTTACCATCAACCTTAGACGCACAGTTCGGGACCCCCTACCCGAGATCCACCGGTTTTGACACCGACATCGGTGCTTTATTTGAGAGTTCCTCTGTGCTGTCGCTGAAAGGTTTGATGGCCCCTTCAATCGTCAATAATGATGTTGTCTATGGAGAAACTTTCCTCCCTGGGCAGATCTTCGTATTCGGCAGCTTCGCACTGCGTGCCAACTCGTTTGGCCATCTGGAGCAGATCGAAAGCTACACCCCTGGCCATCAAGTCAGATTCGGTAGCTTGAACTACGTCACGGATATCCGTGGAGACTTGATCTTCGCCGGATTCGATACTGTGGTGGCCGCTCCCGGTCACCCCGATGATCATGACCTAAATCTGTCATCGGGCTGCATCCAGGAGATCGCTCCTGTAACCGCTCTGGCCCTAGAGCCGGGGCAGGCCACGCTATCCAAAGACGGGAGGATTAACCCCACCTTGGAGGCCGCAGACTCCACGGTGTCGGAGCCGCACATGGACCTGGTCTCACACGATGCATATGCCACTAGAACGTCGGACTCGTCTCCGGCCATAGGTTCCGAACCGCGCGAGCCCATGGACGCCGAGCTTGATCGTTTACCAATCTTCAAATTCAGCGCCGTGGACATCTTCTAGCACTCGCCTTTGGGCGATGTGCTAAACTCATTAAAAAACATGTCCTTGGCGGAGGACTCTCAGCCGAACTATATCCGGCTCGAACTAGGGGCTCACGATGGAGAATTTTACTTCCCACCCGCCACCCACTTTGTAGCCACAATCAAGGATTTGACCGACGAACTTGATTACGACTCCGAGGACATCGACGGTATGGACGACGATGCCAGAGAAGAAGAGGCCCAGAACCCGCCATTCACCGGACGCTGGACGGCCACTTCCTCGTATGACGTATACATGGTGGATGCACCAAAGGAGAACAACGGCGACGATAAGGAAGACCCAGTTGAGGATAAACCTTCTGAAATACAGTCCAAGCGCCGGCGTCAGCGGCGCTGCTCTAAATCACGCCGCAGTAAAGACAGCAACACCGGCACAGGAGAAGATGATACTCCGGAAGGTGCCGAAGACAACGAAGACCCCGTCGATAAAGCAAACGAACAAGATGAACGGGAAGATGAGCAAGTTAGCCCTGTTAAACAGGCCACGCACGAAGATTCGAAGGACGATAACTACCTCCTGCTCTCTGAAGATGAGGTGAGCCTTGGCACCGAAGATTTCATCGTGCCCGAGGAACCTCTTGAGCAGGAGCGCTTCAAGCGCCAGCTAATAGCCACGGCAAGGAGCCTGAAAAAGAAGCAGCAGAAGCTTCAAGCTGATCAAGATCTGCTCAATGATAAATGGACTGATGTCCTAGCAGCCGAAGAGCACGGCCTCAAGCGCCCAACCAAAAGCTACCCAAAATGCAAATTGCTACCTCAGTTCGACAAGGAGGCGCCGGAGTACATACCACCATCGCACAATACGGCCGACCGACCACCATGTGGTCGGGACAAAACGGCAACTCATGCCGAACACCAGCCCGCCCTGCCTCATCACTCAGGTAGAGGTAAATTAGCCCAAGGCCATACATATGACCTACGGCAGAACCTAAATAATAAAGCAGGACATACAAGATCAATCTATGGATCGCGAGGACGCGCCTCGACACGCAACCACGGGCACCTATTCGGACGTGGCAAACCCTGTCGTGCGGGGGCCGAACACCGCAGACGGACTCTATCAGAGCTGCTTCGCGATACGGCTCAATATAGAGGCCCCGCACACCCTCATTGCTTCACTGATGAGGTCCTGGATCACGCATTCCCCGAAGGATTCATGCCCGTGAACATAGAATCATATGATGGAACCATGGACCCCGCGGTGTGGATCGAGGACTTCATTCTCCACATCCATATGGCCCGCGGAGATGATCTCCACGCCATAAAATACATCCCTCTCAAACTCAAAGGGCCAGCTCGGCATTGGCTAAACAGTCTGCCTGAAAATTCCATCGGCAGCTGGGAGGACTTGGAAGAGGCTTTCCTCGATAACTTCCAAGGTACATATGTTCGACCTCCGGACACTGATGACTTAAGCCATATAGTTCAACAGCCCGGAGAGTCCGCCAGGAAATTCTGGACAAGTTTCTTAACTAAAAAGAACCAAATTGTCGATTGTCCGGACGCCGAAGCTCTAGCAGCTTTTAAGCATAGCATCCGCGACGAATGGCTCGCTCGCCACCTCGGCCAAGAAAAGCCAAAATCCATGGTAGCCCTCACGGCACTCATGACCCGCTTTTGTGCGGGCGAGGACAGTTGGTTGGCCCGTAGCAAAAACAATGCAAGCGACGCCGGCACCCCTGAAGTTAAAAGCAACAAAGACAAGACTCGACGCAATAGATACAAGCACCGAAACAATAGTGACAACATTGATGATACGGCGGTCAACGCCGGATTCAGCGGCTCTAAGTCCGGTCAGCGGAAGAAGCCGTTCCAAAAGAACAATTCGGGCCCATCCAGCTTGGACCGCATACTTCATGTCCATGCCAGATTCACGGCACCCCCAACAAGCCTCCTAATCATACAAATAGAGAGTGTTGGGTTTTCAAACAGGTCGACAAATTAAACGCCGAGAACAGGGAAAAGGGATCGCAAAGCGAGGATGATTACGAAGAGCCACGACAACCAAACACAGGGGGACAGAAGAAGTTTCCCCTTAGGTCAAAATGGTGAACATGATATATGCTACCCACATCCCCAAGAGGGAGCGCAAGAGTGCGCTCAGGGACATCTACGCGATAGAGCCAGTCGCCCCAAAATTCAATCCATGGTCGTCATGCCCGATCACCTTTGATCGTCGGGATCACCCAACCAGCATCCGTCACGAAGGCTCAGCCGCACTGGTCTTAGACCCAATAATTGATGGGTTCCACCTAACTCGTGTCCTCATGGACGGTGGTAGCAGCCTCAATCTGCTCTATCAGGATACAGTGCGAAAAATGGGCATTAACCCATCAAGGATCAAGCCTACAAAGACCACCTTTAAAGGAGTCATTCCATGTGTAGAGGCCCGTTGTACGGGCTCAACCACATTAGAGGTTGTCTTTGGATCTCCGGACAACTTCCGAAGCGAGGAGTTAGTCTTCGATATCGTCCCAGTCAGTGGCGGATATCATGCACTACTCGGACGAACTGCGTTTCCTCGATTCAACGCAGTACCACACTATGCTTATCTCAAGCTCAAGATGCCTGGCCCATGCAGCGTCATAACAGTCAATGGCAATACGAAACGCTCTCTCCATACAGAAGAGCACACAGCTACCCTAGCAGCAGAAGTACAAAGCGGCCTTCTCAAGCAGAACCTTCATTTGGCTGCCGAGCCCTTGGACACCCTTAAGAGGGTCCGGACTACTCTGCAGCAGGAGAGATCGGCTCGTCAGGAGCTCGACTAGCAATCCGGCCTCCGTCTCAGTCCCAATCAAGCGGTGGCCTGCGTGCCACGCATACATAACTATGCACTCAAAATTCCATGGGCATCGACGGAGGCATATCTAGCTTGTGATCCATGGCACGACTCAGCCGACATCAGATACACACATACTTTCACTTTTGCTTGTTTTATTTTAGGTTTAAATCCCACAGACCCCATTGGGTGGTCTGGTTATCAGTCCTCTGGAAGGATAAACACACCAAGCTGGCGAGGAGCGCAGACATACGGGGACTTTTTAGGTGATTCCGTTAACGATAACTCTACCTGTCTTCCAG
Source organism: Triticum dicoccoides (assembly GCF_002162155.2). Lineage (NCBI taxonomy): Eukaryota > Viridiplantae > Streptophyta > Magnoliopsida > Poales > Poaceae > Triticum > Triticum dicoccoides. The sequence goes on along the minus strand of NC_041392.1, from coordinate 270,567,958 downwards.
GACTCACTTGCAGCTCTTCCCTGGTTTTGGCATGTTAAATAGCATGTTGCTTATTGCACTACTTGTATCAATGCACCTTGACGTACTAATTACATTACAGTGAAAACAGTTTGTAGCTGGAGCTGTAGGATCCCAACTTTTTACCTTTACATCTTTTCTGTTTTCTTTCTCTCTTTTGTTTATTTTTTCAGTTTCCGTGTGGATAACCCCATCAGGTAGCACCCGTACACTTTGGTACGTTTTGATGTTTGCCAGGGGCTTTATAGAACCCCACATTACGGCAACAAAAGTCCAAACACTTCTTGTAAGTATAGTTCAGCACCTCAAATTTAGCATTATATGCATTGGCTCTGAATCATGTCTTTGGTCAATAGTTGGGTTGCCCGGCTCCTGTGCTTGCTATCCTACGTTCCGCTACATCGGCTAGGGTAGTAAAGGGAGAACTACTGCGATTATGTCCTGGTCTAAACCGGATGAGCACCTCAGTAGAGAAAGCCGAAAACTGACTGTCATGATGCGGCGAGAGCCGGTCGGCTGTTCGGAGGTCTCAAATCGTTGGAGATTTTTCCGCATTACGCGAAGGATTGGTACTACCCAATCAGACGCTGACAGCACCCTGGTTCGTATACCAGGGGCTGCACCTATGTTTTTTATAAAACTCCTATGGCTAAGTGAGGGTGTTCAAGACGTATAGTCTGGTTGCCTGGTTCGTTGCACTAAACAACTCCTTCAAGGACCATATAATTGGATCAAGATTGTTTAGATACCATCCCGAACACCTCCGTACTACCTACGTGAGGGCAGAAGCGGATGACTGGCCAACCCTTATATTTCATACAACACGGCCGCACAGGAAGATACAATTAAAACCTAATAAAAATCATATTACACAGCGGCTTTGTTTTCATCATACAAGGCAAAATATGAATGTATTTATTCAAGAATAACATCATTCCTGCACTACGTTGCTACAAGTCGAGATCCCTTGAGGACATCCGTGAAATATCGCTCGTTTGTGCGGTGCTCCTTGCCTCCGGCGGCCCCCGGGCCACCTCGACAGCATCCATCTTCACCCACCACATCTTGCAACGAGCGAAGGCCATGCGGGCACCCTCGATGCAGACTGATCGCTTGACGATGTCTAGCCGCGGACAAGCCTCCACCACCCGCTTCACGAGGCCAAAATAACTGCTAGGTATAGCTTCGGCTGGCCATAGTCGGATTATTAAATCCTTCATGGCTAGTTCGGCCATCCTGTGCAGCTCGACCAACTATTTCAGTTGATCGGCAAAGGCCACCAGATGTTCTGGCACAGCATACTGCGACCAGAACAGCTTCTCCGGAGAATCCCCTTCCCTGGCTCGGAAGAACTCTGCAGCATCGGATACACTGTGCGGCAGATCCACAAAAGCCCCTGGGCAACTCTGAATCCGGGTTAGTAAAAGGTACTTCCTCTCCGCATACTTGCTTTGCATATTAAACGCCTTACCCGCTGCTATCTTCTTCGCCTCCTGGATCTCCTGGAGAGTGTCCCGGGCCTCATTCTGTGCGGCCTCCGCGCTCTGACGAGCTTTGGTAAGTTCGGCCTCTCGAGCCGACGCCTCGCGCTCCAAGGCTTCACACTTCTTCACCATTTCCTGGAGCTCCTACTGGACCTCGCCAACCCGGGCCTTGAGCTTCTTACGGGCGGCTTGTTGTTGGATAGCCTTCCCCTCGGCTTCGGCCAGGGCCTTTCTCCGAGCCTCGACCTCGGTCGTTGCTTCTATACAAATCATGGCATTTTGGTCATTGCATATCATTTTCTTCTTTTCAAATATATAACAGGTTATTGCTTACCTTGCTTCTTCTCAAGCTGCCTCTTCACTTGGCTCAGATCTTCCTCGGCCTCCGCCAGTTTCTGCTTCAGTCTGGAGACTTCAGAAGTATGCGAGGCCGCGGCCAGCAACGACGCCTGTATTTAAGAAAAAATTAGTTAGTTTCCTGGCATTGGAGATTGATCCTCTGTCTGGTTTTTTTCTTTCTGAACACCGGACAGTGTCTCAGGGGCTACTGTCTACATTGGGATTCTCTCCTTTTGGCGTCACTTACCTCAAAACCTATCAGCAGGTTGCCGCAGGCCTCGGTTAGTCTGCTCTTGGCGAACTGGACCCTTCAATCACCGTGCCCATAAGGACACGGTGCTCCTCCATAATGGAAGCGCCTCGCAGTGCTCCCAGCAGACTATCCGGTGCCCCTGGTTGGACAGGGGCCACCGGCGAAACAGGCATCCCCCCTTCTTTCAAAGGAGGGTGTGTGCTGGATTCCGGAGCCGCCTCGGTCTCTGGAATGGAGTCCGGTTGAGGGCCGAATTGTATACGGCCCTCCCGGCCAGTCTCCGGGGGAATTGATTCCCCTTGGTGTCCGGCGGTGGAGGTTTCGCCTTTGGGCGCTTCTTGAGCCTCTCCCCCCGCTGGGAACAGTCCTTCGGGACAGCACCTCCGCATCATCCCTGGTCTTGGGGGAGTGTGCGGCTGGCGTGGAGTCGCTGGCCATTGCCTTGGAATCCAGCGAGCCTCCTAACGAGGATCGCGGAGGGCTATTGTGGGCCAGACTACAATAACATAACCAATCATCTCAATACAATGAGGAGGGGAAACTTCATGGGCGGATAAGGTATTAGCACTTACGACATGGCCCGGGGCTTAGCACGAGGGCGTCTCTCCGGACTGTCGTTGACGTCCCATGCGGAGTTATCCGCGAGGGAGCCCTTCCCCCTTTTGGGCGCCTCCACCTCCAGAGTTGCGTTGGCCGCCCTCTTCTTCCTCCCCCCATTAGGGGGAGAGTCGCTCTCCTCCTCCTCCTCATCCGCGTCATCTTCGGCGGCGGGGGAATGGGCCTTGTCTTCGGACGTCACGTCCGAGGTACCCTTGCGGCGAGGACCGCTCCGGGCCCCCTTGGCCTTTCCTGTGGCCTTCTTCTCTAGAGCCTTATAAGGTGCCGGCTCCAGCATCTTTGCTAAGTGCGGGATGACTGGCTCCTCGGGCAAGGGAGCCGGACACCGGATCAGCTTCGCCTTCTTCAACCAGTACTGAAAAAGCAATGGTAATGGAAGCTTAGATATCATCCTTGAAACAAGCAAGTAAGGGATGTGTTGAAAAAACATACCTCATTGGGAGGGTGATTTATGTCGTGACCCCGGTCCGAGCCAGTGGCCGGCGGTGTCTCGTTGCCCTTGAAAAGCAACTTCCAGGCATCTTCGTGAGTCGTTTCGAAAAGCCTCACCAGGGTATGGTGTTTCTTCGGGTTGAAATCCCATAGAGGACGGCTTCGGCTCTGGCAGGGAAGGATTCGGCGCACCAACATCACTTGGATTATGTCGACAAGCTTGATGTCCTTATCGATCATACTTTGGATACGCGTTTGCAGCGCAGTCAGCTCGTCCGACGAACACCAGTTTGGGCTCTTCTCAACCCATGAGGTGAGTCGCACGAGGGCGCCAGAGTTGAATTCGGCCGCCGTTGCCCAGGTGGCATCGCGGGGTTCGGTGATGTAGAACCATAGCTTCTGTCATTCCTTGACAGATTCCACGAATGTGCCTTTTAGCCAAGAGACATTGGTGAGCTTGCTCACCATGGCGCCCCCGCACTCTGCGTGTTGTCCGTCCACCACCATGGGCTTCACATTGGAGGTTTTGAACCACAGCCTGAAGTGGGGGTGGATGCGGAGGAAGGCCTCGCACACGACGATGAACGCTGAGATATTGAGGAAGGAGTTCAGGTATAGATCATGGAAGTCTATCCCGTAGTAGAACATTATCCCGCGGACGAAGGGGTGGAGTGGAAACCCTAGACCGCGGAGGAAATGAGGGATGAACACTACCCTCTCGTTGGGCTTCGGTGTGGGGGTGATTTGTCCCTAGGTTGGAAGACGGTGGGCAATTTCCTTCACTAGGTACCCGGCCGCCCGAAGCTCGGCGATGTCCTCCTCCTTAACAGAGGAGGCCATCCATTTGCCTTGACCTCCGAATCCGGACATGGTTGAGTGCTTTCTCGAGGCAGGGAAATGAGAGCTTGGGCGTTGGAGCTCAAGAACGGAGAGGCAGGAAGAAAACGTGGGAGAAGAAAGGGGAATCTTATCTCCTTATAAGGGCGGTGAATATCGAACGCCCCCCCCCCCATTCGCCTTAAAATTTGCCTGCTCCCAAGGGCTGTGTAAACAGCACGGTTGGGTTACCCACGCCCATATTGATGAGAATCCCATAATAAGGGGACACGAACTCTGCTTTGAAAAGACGTGCCAATGACAACCACGTCTCGAAACATGGGGCGAAAAATGGTTCGAAATTATGACCGGATAGGCGTGACGTCGCATTACTAAAGTTGTCCGCAGATTGGACTTGTGTGTTATTATATTCTCGCTGCGGTTGTGTGCGGTGTGTGTTACAGGTCCGGACACGATCAATTCGTCTGGAGACTATTCGGGAGTTCAGAAGGAGTAACCCGCCTTGCAATGCCGAAGACAGCACTACATGCTGGATAACTTGTCATTGAAGCCAGGTTAAGGGGCTACTGAGGGAGTCCTGGACTAAGGGGTCCTCGGGCGTCCGGCCTGTTATCTATGGGCCGGACTGATGGGCTGTGAAGATATGAAGACCGAAGGCTGTACCCGTGTCTGGATCTCCTTGGCATGGAAGGCAAGCTTGGCGAACAACAAATGAAGATTCCATCTTATGTAACCGACTCCATGTAACCCTAGGTCCCCCCGGTGTCTATATAAACCGGAGGGTGTAGTCCGAAAAGGATATACCCAATACCTTAGTCATACAGGCTAGACTTCTAGGGTTTAGCCATTACGATCTTGTGGTAGATCAACTCTTGTAATACTCATATTCATCAATATCAATCAAGCAGGACGTAGGGTATTACCTGCATCAAGAGGGCCCGAACCTGGGTAAAACTTTGTGTCCCCTGTCTCCTGTTACCATCAACCTTAGACGCATAGTTCGGGACCCCCTACCCGAGATCCGCCGGTTTTGACACCGACACCAGCCGCAAACTGTTCTCGTTGTAATTTAATTAGTACGTCAAAGCGCATTGATACAGGTAGTGCGATAAGCAACAGGCTATTTGACATGCCGAATCCAAGGTAAAGTTATTGTTAACGGAATCACCTAAAAAGTCCCCCATATGCCTGCGTTTCTCGCCGTCTTGGTGTGTTTATCCTTCAAGAGGACCGATGACCAGGCCATCAGATGATGCCTGAGGGATTGAGACCTGAAAAGGAAACAAGTAAAGGTGAAAGTATGTGTGTATCCGATGTCGGTTGAGCCGTACTACGGACCACAAGCTATCTATGCCTCCATCGATGCTCATGGGATTTTAAGTGTGTAGTTATGTACGCGCGGCACGAATGCCACCACTTGATCGGAACTGCGACGGAGGCCGGATTGCTAGTCGAGCTCCTGACGAGCCGAGCTCTCCTACTCTAGTGTAGTTCGGACCCTCTTAACGGTGTTCGTGGTCTTGGCAACCGAATTAAGGTTCTGCTTGAGAAGGCCGCTCTATACTTCTGCTGCTAAGGCAGCTGTGTGCTCTTTTGTACGGAGGGAGCGTTTCGTATTTCCGTTGACTGTTATGACGCCGCGTGGACCGGGCATCTTGAGCTTGAGATAAGCATAGTGTGGTACTGCATTGAATTGAGCGAACGTGGTTCGCTCGAGCAGTGCGTGATAGCCGCTGCGAAAGGGGGACGATATCGAAGATTAACTCCTTGCTTTAGAAGTTGTCCAGGGATCCGAAGACAACCTCTAGTGTGATTGAGCCCGTACAGCGGGCCTCTACACCTGGTATGACTCCTTTGAAGGTAGTCCTGGTGGGCTTGATCCGAGATGGGTTAATGCCCATTTTTCGCGCTGTATCCTGATAGAGCAAATTGAGGCTGCTACCTCCGTCCATAAGGACGCGAGTCAGGTGGAACCCATCAATTATTGGGTGTAGGACTAGTGCGGCTGAGCCACCGTGACGGATACTGGTCGGATGATCCCGGCAATCAAAAGTGATCGGGCATGACGACCATGGATTAAATTTTGGGGTGATTGGCTCTATCGCATAGACGTCCATGAGCGCACGCTTGCGCTCCCTCTTGGGGATGTGGGTAGCGTATATCATGTTCACCGTTTTGACCTGAGGGGGAAACTTCTTCTGTCCCCCTATGTTCGGTTGCTGGGGCTCTTCGTCATCGTCCTTGCTTTGCGATCCTTTTTCCCTGTGTTCGGCGTTTAATTTGTTGGCCTTTTTAAAAACCTAGCAATCTCTATTTGTATAATTTGGCGGTTTGCCTAGGGTGCCATGAATCTGGCACGGACGATCAAGTATGCGGTCCAAGCTGGATGGGCCTGAATTGTTCTTTTGGAATGGCTTCTTCCATTGACCGGACTTAGAGCCCCTGAATCCGGCATTGACTGCCGTGTCCTCGGTGTTATCACTGTTGTTTCGATGCTTGTATTGGTTGCGTCGAGACTTGTCTTTGCTAGTTTTAGCTTCAGGGGTACCGGCGTCGCTTGCATTGTTTTTTCTACGGGCCAACCAACTGTCCTCGCCGGCACAAAAGCGGGTCATGAGTGCCGTGAGGGCTGCCATGGATTTTGGCTTTTCTTGGCCGAGGTGGCGAGCGAGCCATTCGTCGTGGATGCTGTGTTTGAAGGCTGCTAGGGCTTCGGCGTCCGGACAATCGACGATTTGGTTCTTTTTAGTCAAGAACATAGTCCAGAATTTCCTGACAGACTCTCCGGGCTGTTGAACTATATGGCTTAAGTCATCAGCGTCCGGAGGTCGAACATATGAACCTTGGAAGTTATCGAGGAAGGCCTCTTCCAAGTCCTCCCAGCTGCCAATAGAATTTGCAGGCAGACTGTTGAGCCAGTGCCGAGCTGGCCCCTTGAGTTTTAAAGGGAGGTATTTGATGACGTGGAGGTCATCGCCACGGGCCATATGAGTGTGGAGAATGAAGTCTTCAATCCACACCGCGGGGTCCGTGGTTCCATCGTATGATTCTATATTCACGGGTTTGAACCCTTCTGGGAATTCATGATCCAGGACCTCATCAGTGAAGCAATGAGGATGTGCGTGAAGGAAATATGCCCTAGAGGCAATAATAAAGTTATTATTTATTTCCTTATTTCATGATAAATGTTTATTATTCATGCTAGAATTGTATTAACCGGAAACATAATACATGTGTGAATACATAGACAAACAGAGTGTCACTAGTATGCCTCTACTAGACTAGCTCGTTAATCAAAGATGGTTATGTTTCCTAACCATAGACAAAGAGTTGTTATTTGAATAACGGGATCACATCATTAGGAGAATGATGTGATTGACAGGCCCATTCCATTAGCTTAGCACCCGATCGTTTAGTATGTTGCTATTGCTTTCTTCATGACTTATACATGTTCCTATGACTATGAGATTATGCAACTCCCGTTTGCCGGAGGAACACTTTGTGTGCTACCAAATGTCACAACGTAACTGGGTGATTATAAAGGATCTCTACAGGTGTCTCCAAAGGTACATGTTGGGTTGGCATATTTCGAGATTAGGATTTGTCACTCCGATTGTCGGAGAGGTATCTCTGGGCCCTCTCGGTAATGCACATCACATAAGCCTTGCAAGCATTACAACTAATGAGTTAGTTGCAAGATGATGTATTATGAAACGAGTAAAGAGACTTGTCGGTAACGAGATTGAACTAGGTATTGAGATACCGACGATCGAATCTCGGGCAAGTAGCATACCGATGACAAAGGGAACAACGTATGTTGTTATGCGGTCTGACCGATAAAGATCTTCGTAGAATATGTGGGAGCCAATATGAGCATCCAGGTTCCGCTATTGGTTATTGACCGGAGACGTATCTCGGTCATGTCTACATTGTTCTCGAACCCGTAGGGTCCGCACGCTTAAGGTTTTGATGACATTTATATTATGAGTTTATGCATTTTGATGTACTGAAGTTCGTTCGGAGTCCCGGATGTGATCACGGACATGACGAGGAGTCTCGAAATGGTCGAGACATAAATATTGATATATTGGAAGCCTATATTTGGATATCGGAAGTGTTCCGGGTGAAATCGGGATTTTACCGGAGTACCGGGAGGTTACTGGAACCCCCCGGGAGGTATATGGGCCTTAGTGGGCTTTAGTGGAAGAGAGGAGAGGTGGCCAGGGCTGGGCCGCGCGCCCCTCCCCCCTAGTCCGAATAGGACAAGGAGAGGGGGGCGGCACCCCCCCCCCTTCCTTCTCTCTCTCCTCTTTCCCCCTCCCGAATCCTATTCCAACTAGGAAAGGGGGGAATCCTACTCCCGGTGGGAGTAGGACTCCTCCTGGCGCGCCCTCCTCCTGGCCGGCCGCACCTTCCCGTGCTCCTTTATATACGGGGGCAGGGGCACCCCTAGACACACAAGTTGATCCACGTGATCATATTCTTAGCCGTGTGCGGTGCCCCCTTACACCATAATCCTTGATAATATTGTAGCGGTGCTTAGGCGAAGCCCTGCGACGGTAGTACATCAAGATCGTCACCACGCCGTCGTGCTGACGGAACTCTACCCCGACACTCTGCTGGATCGGAGTCCGGGGATTGTCATCGAGCTGAACGTGTGCTAAAACTCAGAGGTGTCGTAGTTTCGGTGCTTGATCGGTCGGGCCATGAAGATGTACGACTACATCAACCGTGTTGTGCTAACGCTTCCGCTATCGGTCTACAAGGGTACGTAGATCACACTCTCCCCTCTCGTTGCTATGCATCACCATGATCTTGCGTGTGCATAGGAAATTTTTTGAAATTACTACGTTCCCCAACAGTGGCATCCGAGCCTAGGTTTTATGTGTTGATGTTATATGCACGAGTAGAACACAAGTGAGTTGTGGGTGATATAAGTCATACTGCTTACCAGCATGTCATACTTTGGTTCGGCGGTATTGTTGGACGAAGCGGCCCGAACCGACATTACGCGTACGCTTACGCGAGACCGGTTCTCCCGACGTGCTTTGCACAAAGGTGGCTAGCGGGTGACAGTTTCTCCAACTTTAGTTGAACCGAGTGTGGCTACGCCCGGTCCTTGCGAAGGTTAAAACAGCACCAACTTGACAAACTATCGTTGTGGTTTTTGATGCATAGGTAAGAACGGTTCTTGCTAAGCCCGTAGCAGCCACGTAAAACTTGCAACAACAAAGTAGAGGACGTCTAACTTGTTTTTGCAGGGCATGTTGTGATGTGATATGGTCAAGACGTGATGAAATATAAGTTGTTGTATGAGATGATCATGTTTTGTTGAAGTTATTGGCAACTGGCAAAATCCTTATGGTTGTCTCACTATTGCATAAGATGCAAGCGCCCAATAATTGCTTTACTTTATCGCTATGCGATAGCAATAGTTGCAAGAGCAATTGTTGGCGAGACGACCACATGATGACACATTGATATAGATCAAGATGATGGAGATCATGGTGTCATGCTGGTGACGATAGAGATCATGACAGTACTTTGGAGATGGAAATCAAAGGCGCAAGATGATGATGGCCATATCATGTCACATATTTTGATTGCATATGATGTTTATCTTTTATACATCTTATTTTGCTTAGTTTGACGGTAGCATTTTAAGATGATCTCTCACTAATTATCAAGAAGTGTTCTCCCTGAGTATGCACCGTTGCGAAAGTTCTTCGTGCTGAGATACCACGTGATGATCGGGTGTGATAGGCTCTACGTTCAAATACAACGGGTGCAAAACAGTTGCACACGCGGAATACTCAGGTTAAACTTGACGAGCCTAGCATATACAGATATGGCCTCGGAACACGGAGACCGAAAGGTCAAACGTGAATCATATAGTAGATATGATCAACATAGTGATGTTCACCATTGAAAACTACTCCATCTCACGTGATGATCGGACATGGTTTAGTTGATTTGGATCACGTGATCACTTAGATGACTAGAGAGATGTCTGTCTAAGTGGGAGTCTTAAGTAATATGATTAATTGAACTTAAATTTATCATGAACTTAGTCCTGGTAGTATTTTGTAAATCATGTTGTAGATCAATAGCTCGCGTTATTGCTTCCCTGTGTTTATTTTGATATGTTCCTAGAGAAAATTGTGTTGAAAGATGTTAGTAGCAATGATGCGGATTGTTTCCGTGATCTGAGGTTTATCCTCATTGCTGCACAGAGGAATTATGTCCTTGATGCACCGCTGGGTGATAGACCTATTGCAGGAGCAGATGCAGACGTTATGAACGTTTGGCTAGCTAAATATGATGACTACTTGATAGTTTAGTGCACCATGCTTAACGGCTTAGAATCGGGACTTCAAAGATGTTTTGAACGTCATGGACCATATGAGATGTTCCAGGAGTTGAAGTTAATATTTCAAGCAAATACCTGAGTTGAGAGATTTGAAGTCTCCAACAAGTTCTATAGCTAAAAGATGGAGGAGAAACACTCAACTAGTGAGCATGTGCTCAGATTGTCTGGGTACTACAATCGCTTGAATCAAGTGGGAGTTAATCTTCCAGATAAGATAGTGATTGACAGAATTCTCTAGTCATCATCACCAAGTTAGTAGAACTTTGTGTTGAACTATAGTATGCAAGGGATGACGAAAACGAATCCCGAGCTTTTCATGATGATGAAATCGATGAAGGTAGAAATCAAGAAAGAGCATCAAGTGTTGATGGTTGACAAGATCACTAGTTTCAAGAAAAGGGCAAAGGGAAAAAGGGGAACTTCAAGAAAAAGAGCAAGCAAGTTGCTGCTCAAGTGAAGAAGCCCAAGTCTGGTCCTAAGCCTGAGACTAAGTGCTTCTACTGCAAAGGGACTGGTCACTGGAAGCGGAACTACCCCAAGTGATTGGCGGATAAGAAGGATGGCAAAGTGAATATAAGTATATTTGATATACATGTTATTGATGTGTACTTTACTAGTGTTTATAGCAACCCCTCAGTATTTGATACTAGTTCGGTTGCTAAGAGTAGTAACTCGAAACGGGAGTTGCAGAATGAACAGAGACTAGTTAAGGGTGAAGTGATGATGTGTGTTGGAAGTGGTTCCAAGATTGATATGATCATCATCGCACACTCCCTATACTTTCGGGATTAGTGTTGAACCTAAATAAGTGTTATTTGGTGTTTGTGTTGAGCATAAATATGATTTGATCATGTTTATTGCAATACGGTTATTCATTTAAGTAAGAGAATAAATTGTTGTTCTGTTTACATGAATAAAACCTTATATGGTTACGCACTCAATGAAAATGGTTCGTTGGATCTCGATCGTAGTGATACACATATTCATGATATTGAAGCCAAAAGATGCAAAGTTAATAATGATAGTGCAACTTATTTGTGGCACTGCCGTTTAGGTCATATTGGTGTAAAGCGCATGAAGAAACTCCATGTTGATGGGCTTTTGGAATCACTTGATTATGAATCAGTTGATGCTTGCGAACCATGCCTCATGGGCAAGATGACTAAGACTCCGTTCTCCGGAACAATGGAGCCAGCGACAGATTTGTTGGAAATCATACATACTGATGTATGTGGTCCGATGAATATTAAGGCTCGTGGCAGGTATCATTATTTTCTGATCTTAATAGATGATTTGAGCAGATATGGGTATATCTACTTAATGAAACACAAGTCTGAAACAGTTGAAAAATTCAAAGAATTTCAGAGTGAAGTGGAGAATCATCGTAACAAAAATGAAAGTTTCTACGATATGATCGCAGAAGTAAAATATTTGAGTTACGAGTTTGGCCTTCAGTTAAAAACAATGTGAAATAGTTTCACTACTCACGCCACCTGGAACACCATAGCATAATGGTGTGTCCGAACGTCATAACCGTACTTTATTAGATATGGTGCGATCTATGATGTCTCTTACCGATCTACCACTATCGTTTTGGGGTTATGCATTAGAGACAGCTGCATTCACGTTAAATAGGGCACCATCTAAGTCCGTTGAGACGACACAATCTGAACTGTGGTTTGGCAAGAAACCAAAGTTGTCGTTTCTTAAAGTTTGGCGTTGTGATGCTTATATGAAAAAGTTTCATCCTAATAAGCTCAAACCCAAATCAGAGAAATATGTCTTCATAGGATACCCAAAGGAGACTGTTGGGTACACCTTCTATCACAAATCCGAAGGCAAGACTTTTGTTGCTAAATTCGGAGTTTTTCTAGAGAAGGAGTTTCTCTCGAAAGAAGTGAGTGGGAGGAAAGTAGAACTTGATGAGGTAAATGTACCTGCCCCCTTATTGGAAAGTAGTTCATCATAGAAATCTGTTCCTGTGACTACTACACCAATTAGTGAGGAAGCTAATGATGATGATCATGTAACTTCAGATCAAGTTACTACCGAATCTCGTAGGTAAACCAGAGTGAGATCCGCACCAGAGTGGTACGGTAATCCTGTTCTGGAAGTCATGTTACTAGACCATGACGAACTTGCGAACTATGAGGAAGCGATGATGAGCCCAGATTCCGCGAAATGGTTTGAGGCCATAAAATCTGAGATATGATCCATGTATGAGAACAAAGTATGGACTTTGATGGATTTGCCCGATGATCGGAAAGCCATAGAAAATAAATGGATCTTCAAGAGGAAGACGGACATTGATAGTAGTGTTACTATCTACAAAGCTAGAATTGTCGCAAAAGGTTTTCGACAAGTTCAAGGTGTTGACTACGATGAGATTTTCTCACTCGTATCTATGCTTAAGTCTGTCCGAATCATGTTAGCAATTGCCGCATTTTATGAAATCTGGGAAATGGATAAACAAAACTGCATTCCTTAATGGATTTACTAAAGAAGAGTTGTATACGATACAACTAGAAGGTTTTGTCGATCCTAAAGGTGTTAACTAAATATGCAAGCTCCAGCGATCCATCTATGGACTGGTGCAAGAATCTCGGAGTTGGAATATACGCTTTGATAAGTTGATCAAAGCATATAGTTTTATACAGACTTGCGGTGAAGCCTGTATTTACAAGAAAGTGAGTGGGAGCACTACAGCATTTCTGATAAGTATATGTGAATGACATATTGTTGATCGGAAATAATGTATAATTTTCTGGAAAGCATAAAGGAATATTTGAAAGGAGTTTTTCAAAGAAAGACCTCTGTAAAGCTGCTTACATATTGAGCATCAAGATCTATAGAGATAGATCAAGACGCTTGATAAGTTTTTTCAATGAGTACATACCTTGACAAGATTTTGAAGTAGTTCAAAATGGAACAGTCAAAGAAAGAGTTCTTGTCTGTGTTGCAAGGTATGAAATTGAGTAAGACTCAAAGCCCGAACACGGCAGAAGATAGAAAGAGAATGAAAGTCATTCCCTATGCCTCATCCATAGATTCTATAAAGTATGCCATGCTGTGTACCAGATCTGTTGTATACCCTACACTGTGTTAAGCGAGGGAATACAATGGTGATCTAGGAAGTAGATCACTGGACAGCGGTCAAAATTATCCTTAGTGGAATAAGGATATGTTTCTCGATTATGGAGGTGACAAAAGGTTCGTCGTAAAGGGTTACGTCGATGCAAACTTTGACACTGATCCAGATGATTCTAAGTCTCAATCTGGATGCATATTGAAAGTGGGAGCAATTAGCTAGAGTAGCTCCGTGCAGAGCATTGTTGACATAGAAATTTGCAAAATACATACGGATCTGAATATGGCAGACCCGTTGACTAAACTTCTCTCACAGGCAAAACATAATCACACCTTAGTACTCTTTGGGTGTTAATCACATAGCAATGTGAACTAGATTATTGACTCTAGTAAACCCTTTGAGTGTTGGTCACATAATGATGTGAACTATTGGTGTTAAATCAGATAGCAATGTGAACTAGATTATTGACTCTAGTGCAAGTGGGAGACTGAAGGAAATATGCCCTAGAGGCAATAATAAAGTTATTATTTATTTCCTTATTTCATGATAAATGTTTATTATTCATGCTAGAATTGTATTAACCGGAAACATAATACATGTGTGAATACATAGACAAACAGAGTGTCACTAGTATGCCTCTACTAGACTAGCTCGCTAATCAAAGATGGTTATGTTTCCTAACCATAGACAAAGAGTTGTTATTTGATTAACGGGATCACATCATTAGGAGAATGATGTGATTGACATGACCCATTCCATTAGCTTAGCACCCGATCGTTTAGTATGTTGCTATTGCTTTCTTCATGACTTATACATGTTCCTATGACTATGAGATTATGCAACTCCCGTTTGCCGGAGGAACACTTTGTGTGCTACCAAATGTCACAACGTAACTGGGTGATTATAAAGGAGCTCTACAGGTGTCTCCAAAGGTACATGTTGGGTTGGCATATTTCGAGATTAGGATTTGTCACTCCGATTGTCGGAGAGGTATCTCTGGGCCCTCTCGGTAATGCACATCACATAAGCCTTGCAATCATTACAACTAATGAGTTAGTTGCAAGATGATGTATTACGAAACGAGTAAAGAGACTTGCCAGTAACGAGATTGAACTAGGTATTGAGATACCGACGATCGAATCTCGGGCAAGTAACATACCGATGACAAAGGGAACAACGTATGTTGTTATGCGGTCTGACCGATAAAGATCTTCGTAGAATATGTGGGAGCCAATATGAGCATCCAGGTTCCGCTATTGGTTATTGACCGGAGACGTGTCTCGGTCATGTCCACATTGTTCTCGAACCCGTAGGGTCCGCACGCTTAAGGTTTTGATGACAGTTATATTATGAGTTTATGCATTTTGATGTACTGAAGTTTTTTCGGAGTCCCGAATGTGATCACGGACATGACGAGGAGTCTCTAAATGGTCGAGACATAAAGATTGATATATTGGAAGCCTATATTTGGATATCGGAAGTGTTCCGGGTGAAATCGGGATTTTACCGGAGTACCGAGAGGTTACCGGAACCCCCCGGGAGGTATATGGGCCTTAGTGGGCTTTAGTGGAAGAGAGGAGAGGTGGCCAGGGCTGGGCCGCGCGCCCCTCCCCCCCTAGTCCGAATAGGACAAGGAGAGGGGGGCGGCACCCCCCTTCCTTATCTCTCTCCTCTTTCCCCCTCCCGAATCCTATTCCAACTAGGAAAGGGGGGGAATCCTACTCCCGGTGGGAGTAGGACTCCTCCTGGCGCGCCCTCCTCCTGGTCGGCCGCACCTTCCCCTGCTCCTTTATATACGGGGGTAGGGGGCACCCCTAGACACACAAGTTGATCCATGTGATCATATTCTTAGCAGTGTGCGGTTCCCCCTTCCACCATAATCCTCGATAATATTGTAGTGGTGCTTAGGCGAAGCCCTGCGACGGTAGTACATAAAGATCGTCACCACGCAGTCATGCTGACGGAACTCTACCCAGACACTTTGCTGGATCGGAGTCCGGGGATCGTCATCGAGCTGAACGTGTGCTAAAACTCGGAGGTGTCGTAGTTTCGGTGCTTGATCGGTCAGGCCGTGAAGACGTACGACTGCATCAACCGCGTTGTGCTAACGCTTCCGCTGTCGGTCTACAAGGGTACGCAGATCACACTCTCCCCTCTCGTTGCTATGCATCACCATGATCTTGCGTGTACGTAGGAAATTTTTTGAAATTCCTACGTTCCCCAACAGTGCGGCACCTCTATATCGGGCCATATCGCGACATAGCTCTGATGGAGTCCGTCTGCGGTTTTTAGCCCGTGCATGACTAAGTTTGTCACGTCCGAATTGGTGGCCTCGCCGCGTGTTGAGGCACGTCCTCGCGGTCTGTAGATTGATCTAGTATGTCCTGCTTTATTGTTCAGGTTTTGCCGGAGGTCATATGCATGACCGTGGACTGATTTACCTCTACCTGTGCGCTGGGGCGGGGCTGGCTGGTGTTCAGCATGAGTTGTCGTTTTGTCTCGACCACGTGGTGGTCGGTCAGCCGCATTGTACGATGGAGGTATGTAGTTCAGCGCCTCCTCGTCAAACTGAGGTAGCAATTTGCGTTTTGGGTAGCTTTTGGTTGGGCGCTTGAGGTCGTACTCTTTGGCTGCTAGGACATCCGTCCATTTATCATTGAGCATATCTTGGTCAGCTTGAAGCTGCTGGTACTTCTTTTTCAGGCTCCTTGCAGTGGTGATTAGCTGGCGCTTGAAGCGCTCCTCCTCTAGAGGTTCCTCAGGCACAATGAAATCATCGGTGCCGAGGCTCACCTCATCCTCGGAGAGTGGAAGATAACTTCCGTCCTCTGAGTCCTCGTGCATGGCCTGCTTGCCAGGGCTAGCCTTCCCATCTTCCTGTTCATCTTGTTCATTAGTTGTTTCAACGGGGTCTTCGTTGTCTTCGGCACCTTCTGGAGTATTATCTTCTCCTGTGCCAGTGTTGTTGTCTTTACTGTGGCGTGACTTAGAGCGGCGCCGCTGACACCGGCGCTTGGATTGTATTTTGGAAGGTTTATCCTCGGCTGGATCTTCCTTGTCATTGTCGTTGTTCTCCTTTGGTGCATCCACCATGTATACATCATACGAGGAAGTGGCCATCCAGCGTCTGGTGAACGGCGGGTTCTGGGCCTCTTCTTCTCCGGCATTGTAGTCCATACCGTCGATGTCCTCGGAGTCGTAATCAAGTGTGGTGGTCAAATCCTCGCCCGTGGCGATGAAGTGGGTGGCGGGTGGGAAGCAAAATTCTCCACCGTCAGCCCCTAGTTTTAACCGGATATAGTTAGGTTGTGAGTCCTCTACCAAGGACAGGTTCTTTAACGAGTTTAGCACATCGCCCAAAGGCGAGTGCTGGAAGATGTCTGCGGTGCTGAACTTAAAGATCGATAAATGATCAAGTTTGGCGTCCGCGGGCTCACGTGGTTCGGAACTTACGGCCGAGACGAGTCCGGAGTTCCGGTGACAAAGACATCGTGAGAGGTTAAGTCTATGGGTGGCTCCAACACCGTGGGATTTGTGGCCTCCGTGGTGGGGTTGATCCTCCCGTCCTCGGATGGCGCAGTCTGCTCCGGCTCTAAGGCCAGAGCGGTTATAGGAGCAATCTCCTGGATGCGGTCTGACGACAGATTTAGGTCATTATCATCGGGGTGACCGGGGGTGGCAGCCGCGGTCTCGAATCCGGCGAAGATCAAGTCTCCACAGATGTCCGCAACGTAGTTCAAGCTCCCAAATCTGACCTGATGGCCAGGGGCGTAGCTTTCGATCTGCTCCAAATGGCCAAGTGAATTGGCCCGCAATGCGAGGCCGCCGAACACAAAGATTTGTCCGGGGAGGAAAGTTTCTCCTTGGATAGCGTCATGATTGACGATTGAAGGGGCCATCAAACCTTTTGGCGACAGCATAGTGGAACTCTCAATGAAAGCACCAATGTCAGTGTCAAAACCGGCGGATCTCGGGTAGGGGGTCCTGAACTGTGCGTCTAAGGTCGATGGTAACAGGAGACAAGGGACACGATGTTTACCCAGGTTCGGGCCCTCTCTACGGAGGTAATACCTTACGTCCTGCTTAATTGATATTGATGAATAGGAGTATTACAAGAGTTGATCTACCTCGAGATTGTAATGGCTAAACCCTAGAGGTCTACCTTGTATGGCTATGATAATGAGTCTCTCCTATCCGAACTAAGTCCTCCGGTTTATATAGACACCGGAAGGAACTAGGGTTACACAAGGTCAGTTACAAAGAAGGGAATCTACATATTCGGTCGCCAAGCTAGCCTTCCATGCTAAGGAGAGTCCCATCCGGACACGGGTGCAGTCTTCGGTCTTTGTATCTTCATAGCCCATCATTCCGGCCCATGGCCAACAGGCCGGACGCCCGAGGACCCCTTAGTCCAGGACCCCCTCAGCAGCGGCGGAGCACGGGTCAGTGCAACCATGGGGACGGCCTCGGGGCGGCAGCGTGGACCGCATGTCGTGGCACTATGGCCCATAGGGGCGACGCACGAGTCGATGCAGCCGCGGGGAGAACCACGGGGCAGCGACGCTGCGGCAGCCCATTGCTTGATCGGTGGATGGGGCGTGCTGAACTCGGGGAAGATCTTCACGGGACCTACGGAGGCGTGCGCAGGCAACTAGCTAGGTCAGTCGTGCGGTGCGGATGGAGTGGAGCGGCGACCGGGTGATCAATCTGGCCGCTCGTAAGGTCGGGGTCACTGGTCGGGACGGGCCGCTGCATTGCGCGAGGCCGCCGGGTCGGGGAGGAGGTCATGTGGTCGCGCCGCTGTCGGAGTAGAGGTGCTCTGGTGTCGACGGCGATGGTGAGCGACGCAAACCGATCTTAGATCGGAAAACCAAAAAAGTAAACGCCGATCAAAGCGACCGGCAAGAGAGAGAGAGAGAACCCGAATCAAAGGATCAAGAAAAACACTCGCTAGGGCAACCGGTCAACGTGACTAGCAGATGAACTCTAGGTATGGGCGGCGTGGACCCCGGCGGTGGTCATGGAGGCCGACCGCTCCGGGGCGGCGCGGCGGCTAGGATTGGATCGGTTAGGCTGATATCATGTTACAAGGGATAGAGATGGATTGGTGAAATCGTTGTTTATTGCTTCAGTCTCATGGGCATATATATAGAAGTATGATGATCAACTTGGAGGACAAGACAAGGCAAAAACAAATCCTAGTCTATCCTATACTTTAACATTAATGAATTACATACACAGCGACTAGCATTGTCGAAACATGAATGATCTGCCGGTGGTAGAATTGAAACTTGAGCATCTTTTTGCTGAACATATGCCTACATTTGCAGCAAACCTGAAACTTGAACACATGACTTTGTTGTGCACATTCAAGAAAGTTGGTTTTCGTATGTAGTTATTTGTGAATTACATACATGAAGACTGGGGAAATTAAGTTGGCAATTAAGGCATTCCTCATAATGAACAGTGAATGTCAAGCTGTACTTTTTTTTGAAACATCCGGTTCTCCGGCTTCATTGATTTAGAAGAAAGGAGTGGGAAACATGGTGATCAAGTGATCGGTGGGGTGTTACATAGAGAATGAAAAAAAGGAAAGCGAAAGGGTGCTCGGCCACTATCTCATGATTGGGTTCCCAAACTGGGGCTCTAAGCAGGCTGCTCCGGCCAGCCTCCATTGCTTTATGTGTGTGCAGACGGCATAGATGATATCTTCGCTTGACGGAGTCTTGGCTCTAAACACACAGTTGTTCCTGTCCTTTCAAATTTCCCATGGCACCATCAGAAGCATTGATCTGACGCCACGCTTGTGAGCTTCCGGTGAGAGGTTGATCATTTTCTGACAGTGGGTGATCGACGACCTGCCTGGTGCCCACGGGAGGAGGAGCGTAGCACAGCCCTGCCATGAGGCCACTCTTTGCCAGATTGCGGCAGAGAATGGGCACTCCCACATCAGGTGATTGGATGATTCCAAATTTCTCATGCAAAGCGGGCAGAAGTATCCATTTGGTCAACCTCTTTGCTGCAGTCAATCATTGACCCATAATATGTTGCGGTGTAGCAGCCAGGCAAATATCTTCACATTGCTAGGGGCCCAAGCTTTCCAGATGTTTGATTTGAAACCAGAGGCCGTTGGGGACTGATAGAATTGGAAGCGATATGCTGCCCGAGTGGTGTAGGCGTTGCCTCCTCCCGTCGTCCGGCGTATTTGGTCCGACTGCTCTTCATGGATCACTACACCCGAGTTCTGAATTTTTTTCTAGAGCTGCAGAAATTCATAGGCAATAACCAGAGTGTTGCTGTGCTGCAGATCTCTAATCCATTTCTCATTGAGGAGGGCCGCTGCCATAGTTTTTTTTCTTCTAGAGTGCTTGAAGAGCGCAGGGTAGTCTGAGCAGAGAGGGGCCGGTCCGAGCCATGAGCATTTCCAGAAACTCGTGGAGTGCCCATTGCCAATGGTGACCTGGGTGGCCCTAGCGAACAGAAGCTGATCCATGGGGTCAGCGTCGGTCGAGAAGGCCATCCATGGTCGGTTTGGTTCCTGCCAGGACTGCCAGAGCCAACGCAGGGGAAGAGCAGAGCTAAAACGTTCGAGGTTTGGGATGCTCAGTCCTCCCTTGTCGATCGGCGGGCATACTGAATCTCAGGCAACCTTGCATTTGCCGCCGACCAGGGCTTCGTCTTGAGCCCAAAGAAATATGTGTCTCGACTTGTCCAACTCTTTAAGGATCTTTTGGGGACCTTGAGCACCGTGAGGGCGTAGGTAGGCAGCGCAGATAGAACGGCACGCACCAGCACACGATGGCCAGCCAAGTTCATCAGTTTCCCCTTCCAACCAGCAAGGCGGGCACGAACGCGGTCGATCAAGAATTGGAGTTGCACCAGCCGCAGCTTTCTCGGGGATAGTGGTAGACCCAGATATGTTGTCGGAAATGCAGCAGTCTGCCCTTTGAACTCCTGTAGCACATCCAGCAAGGACACCTGATCACAGTTTATAGGGATCACCGCTGATTTTTCTTGATTCAGTTTCAGTCCTGTGGCTTGACCAAATGAAATGAGCAGCTCAAGCAAGTTGTCCACTTCCTCCTTGATTGGATTTGCGAAAATGATCGCGCCATCCGCATATAGGCTTATCCTCAAATTCATTCCACGCCCTGGAAGGGGAGCCAGCAAGCCACGGTCGCTGGCAGCTTCCAAAAGCCGGTGGAGAGGGTCGATCGCCATGATGAACATCAGAGGGGAGAGGGAGTCACCCTGCCTCATCCCCTTGTTGTGCTTGAATGAAGGCCCTAGGATGGCATTGAGAAGGCATGAGGAAGAGGCAGAGCGGAACATCAGCGCCATCCGATCCCTCCATTTAGATGGAAAACCCATCCGCTGCATGAGGTCTAGCATGTATTCCCGGGAGATGGAATCAAATGCTTTGGCGATATCTAGCTTGAAAAACAGAGCGCTTTTCTCGTGATGATGCAACATCTTGATGCAGCTTTGCACGTATAGATAGCTATCATGAATACATTTGCCCTTCTGAAATGCAGATTGCACCAGGGAGATGACGTTTCTAAGAACGCTAGCCAGCCTGATGGAGAGGACTTTGGAAATGAGCTTTGCCACAGAGTGAATGAGGCTGATCGGTCTATAGTGACCCAGTTGACTTGCTTCGTTCTTCTTAGGTAGCAGGCTGATGAGCGCGGTGTTGATCTCTGCGAAGTTCTGACCAGCCAGATGATGGAATTTGTGGAATGTTGCCATGATCTCATCTTGGATGATTGGCCAGCAAGACTTGATGAATTTTCTCATGAACCCCTCTGGGCCCGAGGCTTTTTCAGAGGGAGAGGCGATGATCGCCGCCCACACTTCCGCGATAGAGAAAGGCGAGACAAGTCCTTGATCATCAATCTGTGGAATGTGGATCGCATCCCAGTTTATCACTTTCTCACATTGTTCCCGTTGGCCGATCCTAGTAGCAAAATGCTCGAAGACCGCCTCTTCTTTAGCAGAATGGTTAAATAATTCTCTGTTGCCCACTGTCAGCGAGTGGATGAAGTTTTTCCACCTACGGGCTCGCATCTTAGCATGGAAGAGCTTAGTGTTGGCGTCGACCGCGCGCAGCCAGCCAATCCGAGAAACTTGCCTCTTCCTAGCTCTGTCAATTGCAACAATGCCTAGAACTTTGATCTTCAGCTATTTTCTAAGATGAAATTCAGCGCTTGAAAGTTTTCTGAATTCCTGGGGTGTGTCAAGCCTCAGAATCACCTCATTGGCGATGTGGAATTGCAATTTCATCTTGCCAAAGGTGGCCTTACTCCAAATCTTCAGATCATCCGCCACTCTGGCCAGGTTTCTTTTGATCCTGACGAAAGGGCAGTCGTGGTTGACAGGACGGTGCCAAGCATGCTGCACCGTTTCAAAGAAGTGAGGAAACTTCGGCTAGAAATTTTTGAATCTGAATCGGGCTGGTCTGAATGGAGCAGAGGCTTTGGTGAGCAGCAGCGGGCAGTGGTCCGAGAAGGAAGTTGATGCTGCAGTCAGAATGAAATCTGGGTGGTTTTCCTCCCATAGAATTGCAGAAAAAATTGTCGATGCTGCAAAGGGTGGGATCTTCTCTTTCGCTACTCCAGGTGAATCTGCGGTTTTTACATTTGGCCTCTCTCAAATCAGCTGCATCAATCGCTCTCCTGATTTTCCCCATCATCCTTCTGTTCAGGTTGGAGTTGTTCATGTCTCTTGCCTGGTAAATCATGTTAAAATCACCATTGATTAGCCAGAGTTCACCCGCCGGGGGCGCTGCATCAGCTAGTTCTGTTAGGAAATCATCCTTCTGTGTATCATCAGTCGGGCCGTAGACCGTGGTAAGCCAAAATCCTACACTACTGGAGAGAGGATCTACTCTAGCCGTGACCGCGAATCTACCTATCCTATGGGAAGTGATGTCGACAACTAGCTTGTCCCAGAAGATTGTCGCGCCTCCTCTCGTACCTACTGCCGGTAGCACAATGCAGCCTTGAAGATTTGGTCTCCTACCTCGCATGCCAGCAAAGACGACCACGATTCTACTTTAGCTTCCTGGAGACACAGCACCGATACTCTATGCGCCTGCACTACTTCGTGGATTTCCTAGCGACGAGCTGGGTAGTTTAAGCCTAGGATGTTCTAGGACATGTACTTTAGATGATCGTCATTCATGGGGACACCGTGTAGTTCTCCGTCATCTACACTTACTAATGAGAAGCAAATCGCACACCTTACAACGATCCAGGGGGCGACGGTAGCCACTAGTAGGCCGAA
Organism: Triticum dicoccoides; assembly: GCF_002162155.2. NCBI lineage: Eukaryota > Viridiplantae > Streptophyta > Magnoliopsida > Poales > Poaceae > Triticum > Triticum dicoccoides. The sequence continues at coordinate 270,545,234 of NC_041392.1, read as the reverse complement.
AACCCTACCGTCGACTAGCTAACCACAATCTTGGTACCTAATACATAAGAACTAGACCTAACTCTAACTGGTTTAAGACCAGCTGACGACGAAGACTAAATGCAGATATAACAACTAACATCAGACAACTTCTGCCTTCTCGCCGCTGGCCATCCTAGCCATGCCAGCGGCGATCTTGAGCGCGACCAGGTCCAATCCCGTGAGCTTGGCGATGGCAGCGATGTCACCGTCGGAGAGAGGCTCTTGGAATCGCTTCATCGGAGTGGCCGCCGCCTTGAGGGTCATCTTTTCCTTGGGGCCAAGCTTGCCCAGCTCCTGGACAAGCCTGAGCACCGCGCGCTGTGCCACTGGAGTTGGGTTGGCCGCCGCAGCCTGACAGGCACTGCGGTGAGAAGGGGTGGACGAAGCGCGCGTGTTCGGAGGAGCAGAGTGTCGGGGACGGGGTGTGTAGGATCGAAAGTATGTCTAGAGGGGGTGTGATTAGACTACTTGACCAAATAAAAATCTATCCTTTTCCCAATTTTAGTCTTTGGCAGATTTTAGCTATCTTAGCACACGTCAAGCAATCTTAACACAATTCATGCAAGCATGCAAAGAGTCTATGAGCAGCGGAAAGTAAAGCATGCAACTTGCAAGAATGTAAAGAGAAGGGTTTGGAGAATTCAAACGCAATTGGAGACACAGATGTTTTGCCGTGGTTCCGATAGGTGGTGCTATCGTACATCCACGTTGATGGAGACTTCAACCCACGGAGGGTAACGGTTGCGCGAGTCCACGGAGGGCTCCACCCACGAAGGGTCCACGAAGAAGCAACCTTGTCTATCCCATCATGGCCATCGCCCACGAAGGACTGCCTCACTAGCGGTAGATCTTCACGAAGTAGGCGATCTCCTTGCCCTTACAAACTCCTTGGTTCAACTCCACAATCTTTGTCGGAGGCTCCCAAGTGACACCTAGCCAATCTAGGAGACACCACTCTCCAAGAAGTAACAAATGGTGTGTTGATGATGAACTCCTTGCTCTTGTGCTTCAAATAATAGTCTCCCCAACACTCAACTCTCTCTCACAGGATATGGATTTGGCGGAAATATGATTTGAGTGGAAAGCAACTTGGGGAAGGCTAGAGATCAAGATTCATATGGTAGGAATGGAATATCTTGGTCTCAACACAAGTGTAGGTGGTTCTCTCTCAAAAAATATAGGTTGGAAGTGTAGGTATGTTCTGATGGCTCTCTCTCTCTCCGAATGAAGAGTGGGTGGAGGGGTATATAAGCCTCCACACAAAAACTAACCGTTACACACAATTTACCAATCTCGGTGAGATCGAAGTGAAAGACTCGGTCAGACCGATTCAGCAAACCTAGTGACCGTTAGGGTTTTCGGTGGGACTGAGATGCAACTCGGTAGGACCGATATGGTTAGGGTTAGGGCACAACGTAATCTCGTTGTGACCGATTACACAAACTCGGTGGGACCGATTTTGGTAATAAGCTAACCAGAGAGTTGGTCGGGTAAACTCGGTGGGACCGATCGCTCATTTCGGTGGGACTGAAACGTTATGAAAGAGAAACAGAGAGTTTACATTGCAATCTCGGTGGGACCGATCGCTCATCTCGGTAGGACTGAAACGTTACGAAGGGAAACAGAGAGATTACAACCCCATCTCGGTGTGACCGAAATCCCTATAGGTGAGACCGATTTGCCTAGGGTTTGTGGCAATGGCTATGACATTTGAAACTCGATGGCGCCGGATAGAAAGAATCGGTAGGGCCGAGTTCGACTTTTGGTTTAGGTCATATGTGGATGTGGGAAGGTAGTTGAGGGTTTTGGAGCATATCATTAAGCACTATGCAGCAAGAACCTCATTAAACAACACCTCATCCCTCCTTGATAGTATTGGCTTTTCCTATAGACTCAATGTGATCTTGGATCACTAAAATATAAAATGTAGAGTCTTGAGCTTTGAGCTTGAGCCAATATTTTTGTCCTTAATATTTTGAGGGGTCCACATTCCTCATCCATGCCATGCCATACATTGAGCTTTTCCTGAAATATTAACCTTGGAATAGCATTACCTCAATGAGCTATATGTTGTTAGAAATTACCAAAACCACCTAGGGATAGTTGCACTTTCAATCTCCCCTTTTTGGTAATTGATGACAACATATAGATCAAAGCTTCGAAAAATGATAATAAGAGTGAAAACATTGTCGCTTTGAGAAGTATGTGAAAAGCAAGAGCTCCCCCTAAATTTGTGCATAGTTTATGATTTGGTTTGGACTGCAAATGCACAAAGAGTTAGGCTCATGGGTTACTCTTCCATGTCACATACATCTTGGTGGAGCACTCAAAATGATAATAATTAAATACATGCACTCATCACCAAGCATTATATAGGGATAAAATGATAATATCATCCAACAAGCATTAAGGTAGCGTATGATCAAACACATGATCATCCAAGTATCACACAGATAAAAAGTATCTCAAACAGGCAAAGCAAATAAAGTTCAACCACCAAAGCAAGAGATAATAAAAAGCAACACTCTCTCTCTCGAAGCCTATGATCTATACATTTCTCTCCCCTTTGGTAACAAGTTACCAAAAAGTTCCTAGAAAATGCATAGCACTAAATCGTCTCTCAGGCTTGGTCTTCAGGTGGTGGTGTCCGGATAACTCCAAGAACGAAGCCTTCAGTCGAAGTAGATGGAGCTGATGGAGTAGGTGCTGGAGCTGGTGGCACAGAAGCTGTAGCTATTGCAGATGATGTGGCTCTGGTGTCTGGAACAGGCACTGTAGCAGACCTCTGAGCTCTAGGCACTCTGGCAAATGCATCAGTGGTTGTCTTGCCCTTCCTCTCCTGCATATCATCTTGAAGTTGCTCCACAACAGACTGAATCTCAGTTACCTTCACATCCAAGTCATAGAATTTTTGCTCCACGATTCTTTCCAAGCTCTCCTGGTTTTGAGCCAGGGTGGCCAGTCCCTTCTCAATCCTCAGAGTGGATGCAATCAGGTAGCCAAGCTGATTTTGCTTGCTCTTCAGGAGATACTGAGATGCTTCTTCAGTAGTTGGCATCCTTGCAGCCTTTTCAGCTTTTGCCTTCTCCTTCTTGGCTTGTGCGTGCACAGAAGATGGTTCATCCTCATTCATAACCGCAGTGTTGTCCTTGAAGTCTGGATAGATAGGAATGTGCTCCTTGTCCAGCAGATATGTACTAGTGCCCATCTTGGAGTTGATCAGCTCCTGGATCTGTGGGGCATACCCACAACTCCTCTTCTGATTTGTAGTTGTCCTCTTGATAGTTTCAACTATTAGGCTCATGACTTTGAACTTCTGTGGGACATCAAAGATGTGAAGTAAGTTTATTGCATGGCCTCTGATCATCTTGTGATCACCTGACTTTGGCAAGAGAGTGTGCCTGAGGATCCAGTTGATGGTTGGCAAGTCTGTCAGAAGGTAATGTACAGATCCAAACTTATGTGTCTCAAGAGCAGCATCTGGGATCTCCTTGTACATGTGTGCCATTGTGTTGTGATCCTTCTTCCTGTTGGCATAGACATCCAAGTCATCTTCACTCTCTTTTGGGGCATTGATCAACTTCGCCCATTCAGCAACCATGGACTGGTACCTCGTACCTTTAGACATCCAGACTATCCTTTCATCAGGGTAGAAATGAGCTGTGGAGTAGAACTGCATGATGAGCTCATCATTCCATTTTGTGAGCTTCTGAGCCACAAACTCATCGACTCCACAAGCCTTGAAACTGTTATGTACACCTGGATAGTGATCCTCATTCTCCTTGATGTAGTCCCAGTCGACCCATGTCATGTCACACACTATGGGCTTCTTGTCAAGCAAGATGGTCTCATAGAAGTCCTGCTGTTCCTTTGTATGGAACCTGTAATCCACAACAGTCCTCCTCCTGGTGGCATATGGATCTGACTCTCTCCATAGCCTCAGACCTGAGTCCTTCCTGATCTTCATGTTCTCAGCAACTAGATGAGCATCATTGTGATCTGGGATTTTTGGCTTCAGCTTCCTCAAGACATGTGACTCATCATCTTCTTATTCCATTTCAGCTTCAGGCACTGGGGCCTTGTTCTTTTCCTCAGCAGGGATGTTCCTGGTGCTCCTCTTCGGTTTTGGCTTTGGAGCTGGAGCTGCCGCCTTTGGAGCAGTCTTAGGCTTAGATGGAACAGCCCCTACCCTGATGGCATCACCCATAAGCTTCTGAGCTTTGGGTGCTGGTGCAGCATCTTCTTCTTCCTCCTCTTTAGAATCTCTCATGATAGAGGATCTTCCAAGCATTCTAGCGGTGGTCTTTTTGACCCTCTCCTTCCTCTTCTTCCCTTCTGCAGCAGCCTCTTCGGGTTCAGATTCCAAAGGGACTTGAGTAGATGCTCTGGCCTTAGACATTGGAATTCTCTTCGCAAGAACCTTTTGCTTCATGCCTGGCTTGGTGGCAGCAGCAGTGCTATACTCCTTAACCACTTTCTTCTTGGAAGTGGCCTCATCCTCAACTGCCACATAGTCTTCATCCTCAGATTCAGAGGTCTTCTTCTTTCTGGCCCTGGTGGCAGCTTTGGGTAAGTTGCTTGGGGTGCTCCTGCTACCATCATCTGAGCTGCTAGAGGGACTAGTGCCCTCACTCAGGTGAACCTGCTCCTCTGACCTGTTCTGGCTGTCACTCTGATCAGACATATTACAAACACTGACAGCAGACCTTGTGAATAGATATAGATGAGATAGAGTGGATGAGCATCACAAAATGCAGAGGTTTTTGCAAAAGAATGAGTCAAAAACTTAGTTTTAGTTTTCCACAGAAAGCATTTAGGATCAACCGATTTGTAAACTCGGTGATACCGAAGCAGCTATTGGAACCTAAACTAGTGAACTCGGTCAGACCGAGTCACAGTTTGGTGGCACTGAGACTGCTAGGGTTTCACAAAGTCCTGAACTCAGTCACACCGATTTGCAATTCTCGGTCAGACCGAGAACCATATGTGCAATGGCCTAAGACGAATCGGTGGTACCGAGTTCCACAACTCGGTGGGTCCGAGATGGTTTCGGCGGAAACCTAACCCTAAGTTCTTAATTCATGACTAAACTACAAAGTGTTTTGACTGGATAAGAGTGATCTCAATCGTGGCAAGATACATGGCGAACACATTGTGCTAGGAATCAGATAGGGATAGCATAGTGATCGAGTTCATACCCTAGTTCGGCGGAGAACTCGCTACGGCGGCAACGGCGGGGTTGAATCCCATTGACGGCGGCGGAGACCAGCGGCAGGAGGCGGTTGGCGATGAGGAAGACGATCCGGAGACCCTGGAGGCAGAGCGGGCTAAGCGCGGGTCGAAGAGGTTCGGAAAGTTTTCCAAAATTTGACCCGTGGGTATATATAGCCCGACCCTGTCGGTGTGACCGAGTGGAACAACTCGGTGGCACCGAGATTCATAACTGCAAGTAGTTACTGAAACTCGGTGTGACCGAAAGGTTCGTATTGGTTACACCGAGGTAGAAAACCTAGATCGACTTAGTGATCTCGGTATGACCGAAATGGGTGAATCGGTCAGACCAAAACGCACAAAGAAGTTTTGGAAGTTTAAGTCTATGATGAATCGGGGACTCCGAGTGCTCCTCACATAGAGTGGTTCGAATCTGACTTGATCAAATTTTGTGATGCAGCATGAATAGAGTTTGAGACGAGAAAAGCATAGATAGCTAGAGAAGGTTCTTAGGCATTCTTGTCCATCCACTTGGCCAAAAGAAAAGGAAACCAATCAATCAAAACAACAAGTGGATGTCCTCGAATGAGTAAATTATGCAACCAACATGCTCACACAATAAAATGGCAAATGAAATATGTGCCAAAGCATGCACAAACAATTCTAGCATCTATCAAGCAATTGGCGATGACTAGGTCATCTATATATGAGTATATTGACTTAGGAGTCAAATGAGAACATTTGATCATAGGTCATACTCATCGTTTAAGCACCAGTGGGGTTACCACTTTTACATAAAGCGTTGTTGTGTTCACACCATTAGAGTTGCTTTAACTCAATTGTTAGAGTAAAGCTCCCCCTAGATGTGAGATCCCCCCTAAGAGGGATGAACTAACCTTGGGTTTTGTCGATGATGACTTCATGTAGGTGTTGAAGATGTGGATGATCTATGTTGATGTAGATCATTTGGAGCTATCCTTTGGAGTGAGTTGCACTTTCAATACCTACATGGGTTAGTCCCACAAGGAACAAACAAGGATATCCATAGACATAGAGTGATGCACACACAAGATGATGTCTATGAAAGCTTTAGGTTACCTTGTCCCTTGTCTTACCAACAAGAGGGTTTGTGACTCCTTGAACTAGTGCAAGATGTGGAAGTTGATTGCACTTGTTCTTGCCAAAATGATAAGAGTGAAGTATATCGGCGGAGTCACCCTCAAGGACTCTCTAGTTCTTCTTCTTCGGGATCCACACCATCTTGATGGGAATCCTCGGAGTTGTAGTTGTACTTGATGAAGTGGAACTTGATGTAGTCTTGGGAACCCACTTGACCAAGGCCTTAGGAGCTTCTTCAAATGCATCAATTTCCTCTTGAAGCTTGTCCTTGCCTTTTTGCTTGTGGTCTTGTGGTGGAAGATCATCTTGAGCTTGTGTCCCTTTGAATGAAATAGGATCATACTTCTCTTGTTGAGGAACAAACTTCATCTTGGGGTATTGATCTTCTTCCCACTCAACTCCATTGGCATTGAACTTTCGTTCAAAACCAATACCTTGATTCTTCCGGTGCCTTCCTTGCTTGCGTACAATTTCCTCGAATTGCTTACTCCCGGCAAGGCTCTTGTAAACACCTTTCTCTATAATTCCCTTCAATAAGCTATTTTCTTGCTCAAGTGTAACTTGGCTAAGAGAATCATTAGTGGAATCAAGAGAACTACTAGAAGCAACAACATTGGATTTAGCATGATTATTGTTACTACTAGAGGAAGAATCTTTCTTGTTCTTGTTACTAGACTTGACTTGAGGCATGTAAGTGGATAAGAGTAAACGCTTGGCAATGTAAGAAGAACTTTTCTTGCGAAGATCATCATTGATTGCCTTTAAGAACTCATGCTCTTGCTCAAGATTGAGCTTCTCAAAACGTAATTTCTCATGAGTCCTTAAAAGTTCTCGATGATCTCCTAAGATAGTTTCATGAGCTAACTTAAGAGTGTTTAGTTCTTTAGTTAGAGACTCAATCTTATCCTTATCATTGTCATTCGTTTCATTATAGTATTCATCACTACAGTTGTCAACAAGTAACTCATCATCACCTAACAAGTCATCTTCATCACTATTGAAATCAACATACTCGGGGTGTGATACCTTTGGACCTTTGGCCATGAAGCATCTTCCAATTCCTTCATTTGGTGAATCAAATATGTCGTAGGAGTTGGTTGACACAAGTGCTAGTCCGGCAACACCTTCATCTTGAGTATATTCGGAGTCGGAGTGAGAGCTTCTCTTGGAGTCATTGTCGGAGTCGGAGCCAGATACCCATTCACAAACATGAGCTTGATGTCTTCGTTTTGTGTAGCTCCTTGATGACTTGTCCTTCCTTTTCGAATCCTTGCTTCTCCGAGGGTGTCTTCGTTCATATCGATCATCCCTACTCCTTCTCTCCCTTGATGGTGATTCTTCTCTTCTACTTCTTCTTTTGGGAGAATCTTCTCTTCTCTTGTGGGGTGTCGTACACTCATTGGAGTAGTGTCCAGGTCTTCCACAATTGTAGCAGTTTCGCTCTCGACTAGAAGATCTTTTGTCATTTTAGGACCTTGACTTGGAACTTCTTTCCTTGCTTCTACTCTTGTAGAACTTGTTGAAGTTCTTCACCGTTAGGCTCAATTCTTCATTGAAGGTTTGTTTCTCACTTGATGATGTGGGACCTTCACATGAGGCTTTGTAAGCACCACTTGACTTGTTATGGAGCTCCTCCTTATCCTTGAGTGACATCTCATGAGCAACAATTCTTCCAATGACTTCCGTTGGCTTGAGATCTTTGTAATTTGGCATCATTTGGATCAATGTGCATACGGTATCGTATTTTCCATCCAAGGCTCTTAGGATCTTCTTGATGATGAATTTCTCGGTCATCTCTTCACTTCCTAAGCCGGCAATCTCATTTGTGATAAGAGCAAGCCTAGAGTACATTTCAGCGACACCTTCACCATCCTTCATTTTGAACTTGTCAAGTTGACTTTGGAGCACATCCAACTTGGATTCCTTGATGGAGTTGGTACCTTCATGCATATCAATCAAAGTATCCCAAATTTCCTTTGCATTCTCAAGATGGCTGATTTTGTTGAATTCTTCGGGGCACAATCCATTGAAGAGGATATCACAAGCTTGAGCATTGTATTGTAGCATCTTCAACTCATCCGCAGTAGCTTCACGTTCGGTTTTCTCTCATCAAAGAATTCACCTTGCAAGCCAACACACACAATAGCCCAAACGGCGGGGTTATGTCCAAGAATATGCATTTTCATCTTATGCTTCCAACTAGCAAAATTTGTACCATCAAAGTAAGGACCTCTACGGTGATAATTTCCCTCGCTAGACGCCATACTCTCCTAGGTTGTGAAACCAAGGCTATGACCACCAAAAGCTATGGAAATCAAAGCAAATGGAGACCAAAGCTCTGATACCACTTGTAGGATCGAAAGTATGTCTAGAGGGGGGCGATTAGACTACTTGACCAAATAAAAATCTATCATTTTCCCAATTTTAGTCTTTGGTAGATTTTAGCTATCTTAGCACACGTCAAGCAATCTTAACACAATTCATGCAAGCAGGCAAAGAGTCTATGAGCAGCGGAAAGTAAAGCATGCAACTTGCAAGAATGTAAAGGGAAGGGTTTGGAGAATTCAAACGCAATTGGAGACACGGATGTTTTGTCGTGGTTCCGATAGGTGGTGCTATCGTACATCCACTTTGATGGAGACTTAAACCCACGAAGGGTAATGGTTGCGCGAGTCCACGGAGGGCTCCACCCACGAAGGGTCCACGAAGAAGCAACCTTGTCTATCCCATCATGGCCATCACCCACGAAGGACTGCCTCACTAGCGGTAGATCTTCACGAAGTAGGCGATCTCCTTGCCGTTACAAACTCCTTGGTTCAACTCCACAATCTTTGTCGGAGGATCCCAAGTGACACCTAGCCAATCTAGGAGACACCACTCTCCAAGAAGTAACAAATGGTGTGTCGATGATGAACTCCTTGCTCTTGTGCTTCAAATGATAGTCTCCCCAACACTCAACTCTCTCTCACAGGATATGGATTTGGCGGAAATATGATTTGAGTGGAAAGCAACTTGGGGAAGGCTAGAGATCAAGATTCATATGGTAGGAATGGAATATCTTGGTCTCAACACAAGTGTAGGTGGTTCTCTCTCAAAAAATATAGGTTGGAAGTGTAGGTATGTTCTGATGGCTCTCTCTCTCTCCGAATGAAGAGTGGGTGGAGGGGTATATAAGCCTCCACACAAAAACTAACCGTTACACACAATTTACCAATCTCGGTGAGATCGAAGTGAAAGACTCGGTCAGACCGATTCAGCAAACCTAGTGACCGTTAGGGTTTTCGGTGGGACTGAGATGCAACTCGGTAGGACCGATATGGTTAGGGTTAGGGCATAACGTAATCTCGGTGTGACCGATTACACAAACTCGGTGGGACCAATTTTGGTAATAAGCTAACCAGAGAGTTGGTCAGGTAAACTCGGTGGGACCGATCGCTCATTTCGGTGGGACCGAAATGTTATGAAAGAGAAACAGAGAGTTTACATTGCAATCTCGGTGGGACCGATCGCTCATCTCGGTAGGACCGAAACGTTACGAAGGGAAACAGAGAGATTACAACCCCATCTCGGTGTGAACGAAATCCCTATCAGTGAGACCGATTTGACTAGGGTTTGTGGCAGTGGCTATGACATTTGAAACTCAGTGGTGCCGGATAGAAAGAATTGGTAGGGCCGAGTTTGACTTTTGGTTTAGGTCATATGTGGATGTGGGAAGGTAGTTGAGGGTTTTGGAGCATATCACTAAGCACTATGAAGCAAGAACCTCATTAAACAACACCTCATCCCTCCTTGATAGTATTGGCTTTTCCTATAGACTCAATGTGATCTTGGATCACTAAAATATAAAATGTAGAGTCTTGAGCTTTGAGCTTGAGCCAATCTTTTTGTCCTTTATATTTTGAGGGCTCCACATTCCTCATCCATGCCATGCCATACATTGAGCTTTTCCTGAAATATTAACCTTGGAATAGCATTAGCTCAATGAGCTATATGTTGTTAGAAATTACCAAAACCACCTAGGAATAGTTGCACTTTCAGGGTGGTAGCGCGTCAATCAGTGGCGGGGGGACTGAGGAGAATAGCTCAGCCGGTGCACTTTGCCCCGAGTTGCCTTCCAGTTGGATCGTGCCAACACGCGCAGAGACGGAGGCGAGCTCGAAGCCGACAGTGGCCACCGTATGGGAGTTGATGCAGGAGAGTAGGCAGGGCAGCGTCTCCGGGCGGGCCATCTCTCAGGTGCATGCAGCAGGACGGGGAGGGGAGAGGCCGCTGTCTTCAAAGGCGAGCAGCGTGCTCAGGGCCTCCACCATTTCTGAAAGATGGTTGTACTTAGGAACGCATAGAACACGTAGCACCGTAGTTTTAAAATTTACTTCATACGTAATAGATAATCCACCTATTCCAAAAAAAACATTGTTGCACATTCACAGCCATCTTTTAAAAATGTAAGTGCTCTATACTTAGTGTTGAGTATATTATTTGTGCATGTATATTTACTAGGCCCATCTCTTTAGTTTCTTGTATAGATTAAAGTAGAGGCCTCATCTTGTACATCATATATACGTGCCTATGCATGAGAGCAATACATCATGCAATTATAATCTCATACATGGTATCAGTTTTTTAGGTTTTTCGCTTCCGCCGCCGCCGGCACTCACGTGACCGATGCGTCGACCGCCGCTTCTCCTCTCCCTGTGTGCGTGCTGCCCTAGCCGTCTGCACTTTTCCCGCTGCCCCGCATCGCCCGCACACACTGCATCCGATCCCCGTTAGCCCCGCATCGCCAGCGCCCGCGCGATCGCTAGCCCCGCTGCTTCGTTCGGACTCACAGATAGCTTACCGTCTGCTGTTTCAGTTTGCATGAAAGAAAACTCATGTGAAGATGCATGTAGCCAGCTTACCGTGTGTACTGGATTTGGAGACGTCCGGCCGCGCGGAGCTGGTCGCCCGCTAGCCTGCTCTCGCCGCCTCTGCCGTCCCGTCGTCGGCGCCCTCTAGCGCGGTTCCGCCACCGGCGCCCTACGGCGCGGCCCCACCAGCCCGTCCCGACTTGCCGCACTGCTCGGCTCCGCTACCTTCGATGTTGTACATCGCCTCCCCACCACCGGTTCTCTCCAGTCAGTCCGTCGTCGCTCCGCCTCCGGCGCCGACTCTGCCCATCGACACCTTGTTGTTGCGTGGGGCATTCGACGCGCCCGTGTACGGGGCTTCCGGGTACTAGTGGGGGTCGTCGGCAGGCCAGCACTCGCCCGCTGGGCAGCAGGTTTTTCCGGCGGGCCATCTGGCCTACCCGGCACCGCAGTCGCAGCTAGAGCTGCTTCCCATACCGTCTGGAGAGTACCCACCGCCGCTGTCGAGCAGTGGCTATGGCCTCCCCATGGCGTCTCCGTCCCCCTCACCGGCCCTGCCGCCGGCGCCCTGGGACCCGGTGCTCCTTCCCGCACTGCATGCCGCTCCTACGCCGAACAACTACATCGAAGGTGTTGATTGGTACATGGACACCGGGGCTACGGCTCACATGTTTGCTCATCCTGGTAATCTTGCCTCCTTTACTCCCGTCACCACCGACCGTCGCATCATTGTCGGCGGCGGTTCCACACTCCCTATCACACATGTCGGGCACACTTCTTTTTCTTCTAATTGCATGCTTATTACTTTGTCTAACATACTTGTGTCACCTCATCTTATTAAAAACCTTGTTTACGTTCGTCGTTTAACTCATGAAAATCCTGTTACTGTTGAATTTGACAAGTTTGGGTTTTGTGTCAAGGATGCTCGAACCAGGATGGTACTTCACCGATGTGACAGCCTCGACGAGCTCTATCCGGTGCATTCACCGTCCACCTTCTGTTGGGGAACATAGCAGAATTTTAAAATTTTCTACGCATCACCAAGATCAATCTATGGAGTCATCTAGCAACGAGTGAGAGAGGAGTGCATCTACATACCCTTGTAGATCGCGAACGGAAGCGTTCAAGAGAACGGGGATGATGGAGTCGTACTCATCGTGATCCAAATCACTGATGACCTAGCGTCGAACGGACGGCACCTCTGTGTTCAACACACGTATGGTTGGGAAGACGTCTCCTCCTTCTTGATCCAGCAAGGGGAAGGAGAGGTTGATGGAGATCTAGCAGCACGACGGCGTGGTGGTGGAAGCAGCGGTGATCTCGGCAGGGCTTCGCCAACCACCAACGAGAGGGAGAGGTGTCACGGGGGAGAGGGAGGCGCCAGGGACTTGGGTGCGTC